>NW_024802935.1:1057182-1097632 GCF_019175285.1 Sceloporus undulatus | reverse complement strand
TAATAGTGATTAGTGACACTGAGTGGCAGTTTGTGTTTGGTTTTACTGATATTGAAATCTAACATAGGAAAGGCCTCCAAGTACCATGGGGAATCTGAATAAAGAAAGCACACCGTAGTGAACCTGAGTAGGTTTACACTTTCAGTCATGTATGTTTGTGTGAACAGAATTCTGAGGCAAATAGATGGTTGGATAATTAAAAGCAAGATGCTAATTTCAATCCTTTGTGTACTAAGACAGAGTCATGAGGTTCTCTAGCATTTCATTTAACACATTACTGTTTTATACGAAAGTTCCTTTCCCTATCAAGTTCTTTCATTTTTTTTTTCCTTTTTCTAGCCCCTCTACACTGGCAGGCCAAACCCTAAGAATGTTTATGGAAGTAAAACCAATTGAATTTGATGGTGCTAAATTCCAGTTAATTGTGCAAGATTGGTGCCATAATTAGAAATCAGTGCTGACATTTGCTGAAGCTGTGTGCAGAGAACAAGTTAAATGATGAAATAGATTCATGAAAAGTTACTGTTCCTCTCTTTTCTGAAAGTGGGAAGAGCAAAACAGAAGGACAGCAATGCTTTATTTTCTAACATACAAAACTTTATTTCTTTGCAGTTTGTTCCTTTCTTTTTATTATCAGTAACTCTCCCTGTTGCCACCTGCAGAATATTATAGGCTGTATAGATCACTTTCCTCAACTTGCAAGGGCACAGTACGCCATCAGTTGATCGCCAGCATGCTACACACAGACTCAATTATGGAATATCTCCCACAGGAGGCATTAAAAACTAGGGAATCTGGCATATTACTATACCTGAAGGGTCTACAGCTTGGCTTTGGGGAGAGTATGAAGACTTGGAAAAGATCTGGTGCCCTTTGTGGAAAGAAGAGATTAGTAACTCAGGCTTTATTCTGGCCTGCACTTGTGGCTTCCTGTTGGGAAGTTTTTGAAAACTGATCTCTGATGTAGATGGCCTTTTATGTGATGAATATATTTCATATCTTTCTAGAGAAGCAACTGGCTATTGTGTCGAATTCCTAAATGTCAAGAGGTTGTTTCAGATGTCACAAACATGGCTCAAGTGAACAATTTATTCTGTAAACAAGTTGTTCCCAGAGCTAATTTTATTATATAAAATCTAGTTTTTCTGAGTCCTTGATAAATGCACAATGACACAACCAGCCATTGTATAGCTGCTGTTGTTTTCCCTATACGAACTGTGAAATTGTGGTTGATTCTCATTAGTTGAACAGGTAAGTGACTGAATGTTTCTTGGCTGTGTGACTCTAGGGAAAAGTAAAAGATAATTTAAAATGATTTACAAAGCAATCATCCGTGTTTATTAAAAATAATAAAGCATACTGAGCTTATTGGACCTTATTGCTGTGGAAAGGAAGCATCCAATAAGACAACAACACAGAATCGGAGGAAAAGGCCACAATTTTATTAACAAACAGCACAAAGGGTAGGGTTGGCCCAGAGCATAAGGTCTGGATCTGGAAACATCAATCAACATCCCGGTTGATTGATGTAAGATTGCTTGGTCACAATCAAGCATCAGGATAACGTAGGGACAACGGATAACGTAGGGACAACCAGTCAATCACATATCCCAATAAGCCCCTAGTCACCGGGGGATGTTCACTTGATGTCGCCTCCACAAAGGCCACATTACCTGCCTTCAGAGCTCCCGGGTCCAATAGACTCCTGATCCAGTGCTACGGAGACCTGGAAACCAAGCCCACCAGATCCAGGACCTATGCTGCTGCCCTAAAACAAAATTGTGAGAAAAACACCCTAGCCAAGGGAGGGAGGGTGGGAGAGCCGAGCTAAAATGGCGCCAGATGGCACGCAAGGCAGCCTTAAATAGGCCCGCCTACTAATAGGGGGCCTGGAAAGAGCAGAAGCACTGCCTCCCAGGCCCTTACCACCAATAGGCTGCGCTTGGGTGTCCGAGCCAGCCAATCATGGCCTCTTCCTTTTTGCAATGCAAGCTGGGACATGTAGTCCCAGCACCTGGTGCAAAAGAGCTGCTCTTTCTGTCCCAGCAGCCAATGGTGGGCCTTCCCGCCAGCCCAAAGGCTGTTGGGGCGAGACAGGCCTCCGCAATTGCAGAGACTAGGGCACCTACCACCCCAGCAACAATGCCGGCCAAGTCGAGCAGCATCATTTCTCATTCAAGTTTCTGGTAGGTTTTAATGTTGCAAAATATGATTGTGAATATTCTGTAAAAGCTTTGTCTTCCTCTGATAGCGCTGCCATGTATTGACTCATGGCCACCTAAAAACATGAATAAGTTGCTTTTGTGAAGTGGAATTTTTTTTTATTATTTATTTAATAAAATGTTTTTGTAAAAAAATTTTTTTTTTAAATAAAGGACAGTCAGGGAACTGGCTGGTTGGAAACTGGAATTGGAGCATGCCTGTCCAGAATGATGATTACATTCCCTTGAAGATATATTGTGTGGTTGTCAAATCAGTATTTTTCAGTATACAACAAATGGTTTTCAAACCAGTTGGAAAACATGTTTACAATATTATATATACCATTTTGAAGATTTACTTCTTCTTTAGGGGACTGCTATGCATAATTAATTGTCATTAGTCACCTGTTGGGACTCACCTTTATCCTTTTGGATGCTAGTTTTTAGTTATGAGATAACACTGGTAGAGCAAAAAGTTTCACTAGTATGTAGAACCTTGGCTTTAGAAATCGAGAATGGGGAATTAGGCTTACATTACTTAACCATATTTCTGCTGCTCTCTTATAGACATCTTTAATCCTTTAAGTTTATTTCAACTGCATTTCCATTACCACAACGATTTCCTTTGCTATGCCATGCCAAGAGGAAGAAAGAGTGAGATCTAGAAAACTTAAATGATTAAAGATGTCTATAAGAGAGCAGCAGAAATATGGTTAAGTAGTTTTCAGTGTCCTCACTGAGATGTAAACTGTTAGAAAGAAGTTGTAACATTAGCTTTTTGTAGACTTCAGGGCAAAGGAGACTGCCCGTTTATTTAGATGCCACACACTCTGATGCTGCCCCCACACCACTGGGAAGCCACACTGCTAACCACACATGTGCTGGCTTCATGGTGTTTCAGTGGTGCACTGTTTACATGCACCAAAATGCTGAAAAGCTGGTGGCAGGGCAGAAAGGGTGGTTTTTTTCACCCCAAATAGGAGCTGACTTTTTCTGCTTCTATTTGGAGCAAAAACTGGCCAGATTGGGATCACAGTGTGAGGTTGCCACAGCCACAGTCTGGCTCTCTTGGGGATGGCATCACGACGCCCCTTCAGAGGCCATCTGTTTTGCCCCTTGGTTTACTTCCCCAGATGCAACATGCATTCTCCATTCATCTGAGGAAGTAGACCACATCTACAAAAACTTATACTACAACTGCTTTTGCACAGTGTGTCTCAAAGGTGCTACAAGATCTCTTTGCAAACTGATATTCCAGACTAACAGTTATATCACTGAGATGTAAACTGATACTCATAGGAACCTTTCAATCTCTTCTTTTCTTGCCCACTGAACCTTTCACTCTAACAAAAGTGAAACTAGCTTAGTTCAGTGTTAGCTTAGAACCCTTAGGGTGTTTCCCTATTTTACACAATAAACTGTTATAATAAAGCTTTAGTTTGTTTCTTTAACTATTTGTGTCTTTCCTCCTTAATCAGAATTGTGAACCACTGCACACATGTATCCTCCATCATGGGACACCATGTTTTCGCAAATTAGCAGCCTAAACGCTTGGGGTCTGATGACACAGCTGAGGTGTTCTGGCATCTGTGGAGCCAACTGTCAATTTCCCAACACTTCAACACTAATCACCTAATCAGTGACCATTTGGGCTCATGAGAGTGGCAGGGTTGTGCACAGCATGTAAACCATTTCCCTCTAATGTGAAGAACTTCATGGTCATTATGCCTCAATAAGGCATATGAACAACAAGGATATAACCAAGAGTCCATGCATTCCTGCCTGTTCTCAATCCTGCCTCCTCCATGATATCATTTCTTATCTCCTTTCTACTCACAAGATAGTTGGCCCAATTTATTTTTTATTTATTTATTTAGGTATTTATATCCCGCCCTTCAGCCCTAATGGCTCTCAGGGCAGCTTACAATTATTATTTTTAATCAGACAGTTCCCTGCCCTCAGACACAAAACAAAAGGAGAAGGGAATGGTGGAGGGAAAGGGGATGAGGTCCAGTGGTTCTTCTCTCCCTCTAAGGCCTGGACCAAGGCAGATGGATTGGAGGGAGGGCTCTTCCTTCTTCCAGGCTAGTCCTGGAATGACTAAGCCAACGAAGCAGAGAGAAGATGATAATGGCTGCTGACATCAACCACCCATTCTCCCTCTCCTGCTCATAGGATAACAATTCCAACAATAGCTACTTTGGGGGGGATGTCATTGTAACCCCCACCAATATGCTTGCTGACTTGATTTTATAAATGCAGCTGAGACATGGTTAGGAGTTCAAGCCAAAACAAAATATGGTATCAGGATAGTGTTCAGAGAAATTAAGGGAAATCTTGATGGGAAATGTAATAATACAGTGCTTGATTTTTTGCAGATCATTTTCTTTTTTACATCTTCTAAACACAAAGGATGTCTACATCCTACAAGGGAATTTCAGGATAAAAAGATATGTTTGAGGCTCCTCTGATGATATACTGTATATACTCAAATATAAGTCGACTTCATGTATAAGTTGAGGGCAGATTTTGGGACCAAAATTATGGATTTTTATATGACCAATGAGTAAACTGAGGATAAAACGTAGGGGAATGTAGCAAAGGATATAAAGGACAAAGCAAAGGAAAATGATGCCAAAGAACTTGCAAAATAAGAGCAGACATAACCGTTTGTGTTCACCCTAAAGACAGGCATTTTTTAAGTGCTCGCAGGACAGATTAAGCTCTTACTTTTTGCCACTACTAAAAAGGTGGTTCCTTTTTTTTAATATAAGAGTTAAAATACATAAATTGACCCAGGGATAAATCAATACAGGTTTTTGTGGTCAAATTTTTGACTAAAAATAGAAATTTTGTAAGAGATTTTTACATGAGTATATACAGCTCTTTTCTCTGTATTGTAAGAATAAACCTTATTGCCACCCTTCCTGAAATTTTCCTCAAATGTTAATTGAGGAAAATATGTGCATAAACTCCCAGAAGACTGATCTTAAAAAACAAAACAAAACAAAACAAAAAATGCCTTCTTATGAAAGATAACGGTTCTTGCAACAGCAATGACTGAAGAGCAACCTCACACTTGCTTATCCCTTGACCTGAGACAAAAGATTTCACAAATTATTCCATAAACATTTACATATCTAAAGAGTTTATGTATTTACATTCTGTAAAGAACAGGGCAACAAAATGTAGAAGTTCAGGCAGATATGATCCTGTTTCCATTCATCTGATATCCTCCAGAGTTCTATCTTTCCAGTGCTCCTGTATCTGAGGTTTGAAGAGTGAGGGGGAAGTAGACCTTTTTGATAGTGACCAGCAACAGCATCATGAGAGATCCCCTGCATCTTCCTCAAAAGAAGTAGTTCACTTGTAGAGTGGCCTGGAGGTTCCTATGTGGCCCCAGACCCATAGCCCCATTTTTTAAAATGCACACTTTTGGCCAAAATTCACATCTGTAGGGCAAGGATTTGCATTTTAATGTTATTTCCCTCAATCTGCCCTGAAACTGGTAAAGGCTATTTAAAGTAACCAGAGGTGATCAGAACATCATTTCTATTTCTGCCAAATGGCAGAAGGCCTTTCTTTTGGAGCCTTTCTGTGTCTATCTACCCTTTCTCTAAAGCATGACTTGTATAGTGAGGGTCCAAGTGCTACTCATGCAGATACAGTGGTACCTCGGGATACGAAATACCCAGGTTACGAAATTTCCGGGATATGAAAAAATCCCATAGGAAATAATTGTTCCGGGTTACGAATGTTTTTTTGGGTTACGAAAAATTTTTTGGTGCTTTTCGGCGCTATTTCACACGGAATCGCGGCTTTTCCCCATTAGCGCCTATGGCATTTCGGCTTACGAAGGCTTTTCGGGTTACGAAAGCGGCCGCGGAATGAATTAATTTCGTAACCCGAGGGAGCAGTGTACTGATATGCCACCTAGATATTGACTTTGAGGCTAGGTTCATGCTGCATGTTCCCAGCAAACAGATGAGTTAGTTACACACTGAAAAGTTGATTAAACCATCTAATTGAATTTTTTTCTACTAATGACAAATATTTGGGGAACCAGTATGAAAATTGCCTACTGGCTGCATGGCAAATGTCTACTGCTATTGTCATTCCTTCTGTGTGTTTCCAAAATGACTCTTATATTCAAGTACATCATGAATTCTGAGGCCAGGATTATTCTATAATGGGCTTTCAGCTTAAGCAATCCAGTTTTTGCCTTTGTATGAGACACAGTGGCTGAATTTCACAACTTGCCAATTGCTTAAGAGCACATTATCGTGCACTTGCATTATTCATTTTATGTCACTGTGAAACTGTGAATCCTGAGCTAACCCAGAAAGTTAGTTCTTCAGTGCAGCTGATTTGCAGCCATATTACCAAAGTTAATGTTTAGATTGCTATTATTAGTTTATTAATAGCTTCTTTCAACAAATTATTTACATTTCTTCAATTCATTAATCGAACTTTGAAAATTTCTTTGTAAAGGAAGAGAAAAGAGAGAGAGAGAGAGAGATTCTCTTTGCAGAAATTGTTATTTCATTTTACAGGTTGTCAGTTCATATCTCCATCCAGTTGAAGGACATAGCCCAGGAGGGGAGGGAAAAACTGGCTTTGCATATGGTGCCATCAGGAACAATTTGGCTTCTTGGACCATGGTCTACAGTTTCATCAAGATGGACTTCTCACAAAAGATGGGGGTGTACATCACAGCAGTTGACAGGAACATTTTTGCTAGAGTCTCACAAACCTAATTGGGAAGGCTTTAAGGTAGTGGTTCTCAACTTGTGGGTCGCAACTCCTTTGGGGGTCGAACTACCCTTTCACAGGGGTTGCCTAAGACTATTGGAAAACACATATTATGATTCATAACAGTAGCAAAATTACAGTTATGAAGAAGCAACGAAAATAATTTTATAGTCGGGGGTCACCACAACATGAGGAACCATATTAAAGGGTTGCAGCATTAGGAAGGTTGAGATCCACTGCTTTAAGGTCAGTTGTTGTGATGGTGGGGGGGGGGGGGAGAAGCCAGTATTATTGAAGTCAGAAGTTGAATAAGTACTGGAGATAATAGCCTTATTTCTCTTCCCCTGAGACTGAGAATGTGTGACCTGCCCAAGGTCACCCAGTGGGAATCAATCTGTGGTCTCCAGAGTCATAGTCCAAAACTCAAACCACTATGCCACATTTTTGTAATTGCCATGGTGCTCATCTCATTTCATGGCATGTCACTCATGGGATTGTGCTGACAGTCAGTTATACTTACTGGCTGAGTTGCTATTAGTTGATAGTGGAAAGAAAGAAGGAAGCAATATAATGCTGTGCTATTCTAAAGGACTGAAAATTTATTTAAGCTTAAAAATAAAGAAAAATTTACTTGCTACCTTGTATAAAGTTAGGAGATATTCACACCAGCTGCTTCAAAATGAGTAGTATGTAGACTATTCCCCCCATTACTCACTAGGCTAAAAACCATGACAATGTTGTATTTTTCTTTTTAAAAAATTCCATTGACTCTCATAATCTCAATAAGTAACTCACTACATGTGATGATAAATAATGTACTGAATCATTTCTTAGGTCTGGGAAGAGAGAAAGAGAGCAAGGAAGAGCAGAGAAGAACATTTGAATGAATGGATTTGAATGAAGAGGTTTTAAAACCATGGAATGCTGGTCTTTCTGCTCATGAAATACAAATAATCTCTATTTTTCCTACAATGAGTTTTGAGATCTCATCATACTTCAAGAAGAAAAAGTAAAAGGTTTTGAATTTCATGTCAATGACAAGGCTCTCTTATTTCCTACTAGCATTGAATTCTGGTAAGTCAATATATGGCTCTGTTTCAAGCACTCATTTTTGGTAATTAGCAATTTAAGCACAGATAGCCTGCCAAAAATGGGTAATTTCTTTAATACTTATGGGGATGGGGAAGTTGTTGACCCCAGCTGATCTTTTAGTTAAAGGGAATATTTTGGCATCATGGGAAGATGCCTTTTGACACTGATGCTTGTTTGCACCATTTTGAGATTAAGAAGAGGGTTTAAACTTGTAGCAAATATATTGCTTTGAACCTGGCAAATTCAAAATGACTGTATAACAATAAATAAATAAATAAATAAATAAATAAATAAATAAAGTGGCCTCTAGAAGCTTATTGCTTTAAAAATATCAGTAAGATATGACTTGTTAAAGAAACTGGATCATAGGAGCTTTGTTTGACTTTGGTGTAACCTTCAGGTAAACCTGAAAGATTGCAGATTTTCATGAAAAGTAATCTTGCGTTAGTATTTGTCCAGCAGCAGAGTGTAACACAGGACAATCTACTGAGCAAGAAATTAAAAATGGAAGAACACAAGAAGAACACTGTTAGACCAGACCAGAGTCTTATCTTGTCAACCATTCTGTTCACAGAGTGGCCAGCCACCCTCCATAGGCCATGAATTCAATAGCACTTTAGCTTTCATGTTCCTCATCTGCTTGTATTCAGAGACAACTTCCTCTGATACAGAAAGTGGTACATAGCCATCATGACAAATATTTACAAAAACCAGTGACTGTGTTATCTCCCAAAATTTTATTCAATCCTCCTTTACATTATCACTACATCTTGCCAGAGCAAATTTTATAATTTAAATGCTTGCTGTGTGAATAAATATTTTCATTCTCTGTACTGAATCCCAGACCATGGAAAGATCCTGAAATAAACTCCATCCCACTCACTTTTCCAAGCAATGTGTAATTTTATAAACTCTATCATATATCCTATTAGTCAGTTTTTCCCCTAGATTAAACACCCAACCCACTGTAAACATGCTTTATATGAAAAATGTTCAACTTTTATTGGTTGCCCTTGTCTACATATTCTACATTTTCATCTGCTCTCTGAAAACATAGGATTTTTGCAGATGTCGTGATCAGAATTGTACACTATAGTCTGTAGATATACATAAGGGGACTATAATATTTATTTCTGCTTCTTTTCCTAACAATCTCCACAATGGATTTGTATTTTTCATGGCAAAATGGGTCAATGTTTTCATCAAGCTATCTGCCCCAAACCCCAAATCCAAGTCAACACCAGCTTAGTCCTTTTTTCTGGAAATGTTCTAGGGACACCTCACTTTTCCACCTTGAGTCCCTATATTGAGAGAAAGGTGGGATATAAGAAAATAATAATAATAATAATAATAATAATAATAATAATAATAATAATTATGCTATTGGCAGTTATTACAAAACATTTTCAGGAAATTTGTCTTTCATAGGCTAATGTCTGTATATATTTAAAAAAAAACATTGCTCATAGTATGGTCTTTATAGTATTGGCCTTTATAGTGTTTCTTCACCTTCTTATTTACTGCATTTTAATTGTGCCCTTTCTTATAGGAGCTCAGAGCATTGTCTTCCTCATAAAAGCCCTGTGAAGTAGGTTAAACTCATCTCTGGTAACTATTTCAAGGAGACTTGCTGCTGGCAGTGTGGCAGACAATGGTTTCGAAGTCCATGGGAGATTCCCCTCTGGGTTTTAAACAAGACAAAGAGATTTAGTAATTTGGCTAGCATTTTGAAAGTTCACACTAAAACTCAGAGTGGATTGTCAGAATAGATTGACATTCACAATCCTACTAGTCTTGGTCAATCTAATTCTAATCCAAAACTTTACCACATGGATGCTTTTAATCCCATATAAAACAGTGGTATGTTGCCACTTTTAGTTTGTGAACATGCCCCCTCCCACATTTGTAAGTATACCAGAGCACTTACACCATCAAAACAACCTCAATTCATTAAACATCTCTGCCCATTTCATCCCCCCACACTAGTACTCTTCCTCTTTTATTGCTTTAAACAGTCCCTCCTTTCCCATTTCATTTCTAAATTGAATTTTCAGTCTTGCATACATAAACACTGTTGATAAGAACAGTGCAAGTGTTCTTCCCTTTATAAGAGGACATCAAAGGAGGGAGGAGGGATTTCAGTGACATTGGTTTATGTCAAACTGATGTTACGAGAGAGCTGGCTTCTTGATGCATATAGCTTTTTATACACATAATGAGACTTAATAGTCTAAGAGAGTCAGCCCTGTACTTTTTCATTAGTGCACAGCATTGGTTTATTTCATTTACATCCGCACTGTTGGGAGGCAGCAGGGCTTCAAGGAGGCAGTAGGTTTTCAAAACCTTCGGTCTGTGACTCTTTCATCATATCATTACAATGGTATTGGGTGAAGCATGGGCCACACGGGAAAAATACTGATAAAAGATTCATTCTAATTTCCTTTTTTCACACTGTTTTATTGAGTCATCATCCTTTGAGCTGTTCACTATTTATGATATGCACAAAATACATAATTAATTGTCCAATTCAACACCACTAGCACTGTGGCCTCTGACAGACTTCCATTTATTTTAAATTGTGGATTTCCCCCCTCTTTCTTTCTTTGGATTTATGCTGTTGCTTAAGAAATTAATTTGGTGAAATTCCCCCAGAGGTTGAGGAAGGCAAACCATTCTTTCATTGCATTGAAGCCATTGTTATTGGATTTGAAAATTTCCTTTTAAACAAAGAATTCATTTGCATAAATTAGCAGTTAGCAAGTTCTAAAGCAAAGAGCTTATAAAAATGCATCAAGACACATTTCTGAAATTAAAGCTCACATATTTCTTTGGTGTGCTTCATCTCATGCAATGGAAACCTTTACCTGATCACCTGTTTTTAATGTCAAAAATGTAATCAAGAAATGGTGAGATGAAGTTATTATGTATTCCCCCCACCCCCAAGTATAGCTTGTTATCAGGACATATGTCACAAAATAGAAGACTGAGAGATGGCACAAACATTTGAGAGAGAATACAGATTTGCTGACCTACTCTGGAAGTAAGACAAATAGACACTATGTTAAATAGAGCCAAATATCAGCTGTTTAAATCTTTTTGAAGTGAACTGCAATGGGGGCAGGTACTCAATGTGGGATTCCACTGAGGTAGAGTGTCTTTTCTCAACCTCTTCCTCAAGCAGACATGGGTGAGACACCTAACCTTGGGAAGCAAGCGAGGGTGACTTGTTCACTCTCCAGCCTACCATCTTGATGGAAGGCCTCCCCAAAGAATCCATATCTGAGCCCTGTCCAGGCAGTGAGGATTCCTTTCTCCACACTAGACTCAGCATGAGATTTTAACTGACGACAATATTTTTATCCTAGGCTTTCCGACTTCTAAAAAAGTGCTGGTGGAGTGTGGCTGGGACCTGGACTGATGGCAGCTGGTGGTTCAGTGGTGATATGCGATAATCCCCTCCTTCATCCCATGCCCCTGCTCCATCCCAGTTTAAAATGCTGAGTGATAAGCTTGTAAATCAAGAAATAAAGTGACATGTGAAAGGATAGAGCACCTTGATTCAGTCTAGGTAAAACTTGGGTTTTTAGAAGTCCATGAAAACTGTAATAATTACAAACATAACAAAACAAAAGCAGAGACTAAAACAGATAATGATAAACACGGCTGCATCTGCACTGCAGAAATAATTTAGTTTGGCACCAGTTTAACTGCCATGGATCAATTCTATGGAATTCTGGAAATTGTAGTTTTATGAGACATTTAGCCATCTCTGTCAGAAAGCTCTAGTGCCACAACAAACTACATTTCCCAAAATTCCCTAGCATTGATCTATGGCAGTTAAAGTGATGTCAAACAGGAGTACAGTGGTACCCCGGGATACGAATTGATCGCGTTACGAAATTTCCGGGATACGAAAAAGTTAGATTGGAAAAAACTGTTCCGGGATACGATGTTTTTTTCGGGTTACGAAATTTATTTCGGCGCGAAATTCAAACGCAAAGTGCGGCTAGCGGCTTTCCAGCGCTAACGGAAAGCCTTTTCGGGTTGCGAAATGTATCGGGTTACGAACGGAGCGGCGGAACGAATTAATTTCGTAACCCGAGGTAGCACTGTATTTATGCAGTGCAAATACAGATACGGAAGATGAATCTGATTAAATTTCTTGCCTATTCATTGCTCCTTCCTTCCACATCCCCCCCCCCCATTCTTATTATGGGAATGGGTACTTTATGTCTATTTGGTACTGTGGAGATGAAATATAAATATTTTTCTTTGTTACTAATGTTGATAGTTTCTTCTGTATTTTTCTTTAATTTTTTTTGCTTGCTTCACATAAACTAGCAAAATCAGAGTTTTCTGAACATACAGTTTAGAAGTTTGTTCCTCAATTTGTTACAAATAAAAATTAAAAAATATAAATAAATAAATTCAGTTTGTAATAATTTAATATACCAATTGGGATAATTTTATGCCGAATCAAATTGTATTTAGAATTTTATCACACAGAGAAAATCAGGGGTTTAAAGAGTCAATATTTCGGGGAAATTGTGTGATCATGGTGAAGATTTTCAGACGATGTCACAATTAAAGAGCACTTATCTTGGGAATAATCAGGGAATAACAGAATTTCCCCATGAATGATTTGTTGCTGCTTATTCCCTGCTTATTCCCAAAATAAGTGCTCTTTAATCACAATGTGTGTGAAAATCTTCACTGCAATCCTGTGATTTTCCCAACATATTGACTCTTTAAACATCCGATTTTCCCTCAATTTCACCCTGTGTGATAAAGTCCATAGTCATATGTAACAGAGTAACTTTCAATCTGTAAAAAAGTGCTAATGTTGCATTTTTTAAATTTTTCCCAAAATGTCCATTTTTTTCTGAAAATCTCTGAAAAAACAAACAGTCTTTCCCCATGACTTCAAAATTTCTGGAAATCTTACATCTTTATTCCCATCCACCCTTCTCAGCCCATGCAGTGATGACTGCTCACCACCAGGCTGCATGGCTCTGAAAAGGGAGGTCTGAAAATGCATGGTGCAATCATGCTGCTTGCCACTGCATAAGTACCAGTCCAGCCCATCCCAGTTGAGGTGAAAAAACTACACAATCAAGCCACAAGGTCTCAAGGCCACAGGCCATATTAACCTGGCCGGTTGCAATCACCACAAGTGCTTGTTCCCTGCTTCCCCAGAATCATCACCAGGTTTTTCAACCATCAAAAATAATCTGTTTGTCTGGCAGATTATGATATTGTTTTGTGTGTGTTCTTTTCATAAGTATCCTGTAAGCTGCTCTGAGAGCCTCCAGGGCTGAAGAGCAGGGTATAAATACTGTAAATAAATAAATGAATGAATAAATAAATAAAATATCCTTGGGCCCATTCACACTACACAACTATTGTCCTGTGATTCTGCTTTAACTCTCTTGGTTCCATCCTATGGAATACTGTGGTTTTATGTTGGCTGAGGACCTATGATTCCAAATCTCAATTGTTGTGTGCCTTCTGATTGATTTCTGACTAATGGCATCCCTATCATAAAGTTTTCTTGGCAGAATTTCTTCAGATGAAGTTTTCCCTTGACTTTCTTTGAGGCTGAAAGAATGTGACTTGGCAATGGCCACCCAGGAGTTTTCCCATTTCAAATAAGGATTCTAGTATCTTAGTCCAACACTCAAACCACTACACCACACTGTATCTCAATGACCTTCCTTATTCTGCCAGTCCCAGAGAAGACCTTCATGTATCATGGCAGCCCCAAGTAAACACAACAAACATGATTGAATACAAGATGATTCAGTGCAAGACAGAAGTACTCAAGTGCTTTGCCTGGGTGAGAAAATCTTCCAGTTTTGCTTTCTTCCATTTTTCTTTTTTAAAATACCCTTGTCCTTCCTGTTGAAATTATGAAGAAATATGAGAATATGCAAAATTCTTATCAAAAGCCAAAGTGAACAACATTTTCACTCATCCTCATTTGGGATCAGTCTGACTTGAATTTAAAATTACATCTCGAAAAACAGCAAACATGCCAATGAAATATCAAATAAAGGAAAGAATGCTGTCCAAGCAGAATCAGATCTGGTTGTTGAGGTCCTATGAGGAGAAGGGATATAGAACTGAAGGAATTTCTTTTTGGAAATTTGAAGCAAGGCTAGGACATGGGGGGTGGGGGGAAGAAAGAAAGAAGCTGAAAGTAGGCTAGACAAGCTGCTGCAACAGAGAGAACATAACTGGTGGCAGCAGCTCTATTCTATATCAGGAGGTGGAATCTGCTCTGGAGTTTGGTCTAAAAAAGAGCAATAGTATACAGGGTACTGAACCTAATTTGGAGACAAGATTCAAAAGTTTAACATTTTGATTATAATCTGGAGCATGTTGTTGTGGAATACTACCAGACACCATTTCAGATACCAAGAAGCCAATTGTAAGATTAGACAAGAGGAGACCTAGGAAACCCAATCTTCACAGCAGCAGCAGCAGCAGCAGTATGTCTAGTATTTTTCTTACATATGGAATACAGTCAAGGGAATGAAGTTGCTACAGAAGGCAGGAGTCCATTTTGCATGTGAATAATTTCAAGAAAACAAGAATGGATGATTAATACACTTAAGAGTCTACTAATTTAGATTGTCTGACCAAAAAAAATCTAAAAACTATTCATAAATATTGCATTGATGTTTGTGTTGTAAAAGTTTGAGAAATGTGTCATATGAACAATGGGAAATGATTTGAGATATGTCAGTTGCCATTCAGTCTACTGTTTTCCATTTAATAAAGAGACTATATGGAACCTGAACTAAAAAGAGAGATTGCTATGAAATGGAACATGTTGAACATTTAATATATTATTATGGATACAGTGAACTATTAGGTTGAATAAAAAAAATAAGAAAAAGGGATTCTTTTGTGAAGTGCCACAGGAAATGGATTAGGGTGCAAAATAGCTGAATTTTGAGGGCGAAAAGCTTAGCGATCATAATATATTATAAACTGAGATTTTTTTCAGTAATCATTAACATGCATTTAATTAGCATAATACCTAGTCAAACAGATGAAAAGTAAGATGACAACAAGTATTATATTTTGATAAAGGTTAGACGATATAGAAAATTTTGACTTTGGCTTTGTTCTGTGCTCCACATAAAAATGTAAGTTTTCTCCAACCATTTTATTTTTGGCAATAAGTTAGTTTTTTTTAAAGGTTGGATGTTTTATCTGCATCATAAGTATGGCATCTAGGATGCAGCTGCATCCTAGTGGCAAAGCCAGAACATTATAGAAATAGTATGTACATTTCTATACTGCTTATCGGTGACCTCCGCACTCTCTCAGCAGTTTACAGTTTAAGCCAATTGCCCCCAACAAGCTGGGTACTCATTTTACTGACCTATGAAATGATAGAAGGCTGAGTCAGCCTTGGAGCCCCTTGGGATTGACTGACAACCTTGTGGCTGCAGTACCAGCATTTAACCACTGTGCCACCAGGGATCCCTGAATTACCCCCAAAATAAAGATTCTGCTCCCCAATAAAATTATTTGAGTCCCAGAGAAATGAAAAGAAACTACTATAAGGGAATAAAGGTAGAAACAAAAATATTGGCAAAAAGTCATTACCAACTGCAGTAGGGGCCCGTAAAGACAGGTCAAAATAAAGCTGCTTCGAGTCCTTTGGAGGTATGATGTTTCAATGAGATGCATCCTAAGAGGTGAGAAGCCATGCCTGGAACATGCTTTGGCATGGCTTCTCCTCTTAGGATGCATGCATCATTGAAACATCATACCTCCAAAGTGACCCAAAGCAGCTTTATTTTGGCCTGTCTTTACGGGCCCTAGGTAAAATTAGGTAAACAAAACAAAGGAGTAAGAGACCATTTAGATTACTGCAGTGCACTCTTATAGTACTGCTATTCCACTTTAATTGCTTTGGATGCCTCCTGTTGCATGCTAGGATTTGCAGTTGAGGGAGGGGCATTTAGAATTCTCTGACAGAGAGCTTGTAGGCCTCAATGAAATACAAATCCCAGAATGCAACAGGAGGCAGCCAGAAGAGTTAAAGTGGGAATAGCTGCACTATAAGAGTGTAGTAGTGTAATGTGGTAAATAATGATGGTATGAATAAATACAAAAAGTGAGCAGGTTAAATTGTAAAAGGATATAGGAAAGGAAAAAAGAAGACAAGATGACAAGAATGAAAACCCCACAACAACAACAACAACAACAACAACAACAACAAAGAAATAAATGAAACAGAGAGGAAGGAAATGAAATCTACTATGTAATAATATGTACAATAACATGATATGTAAAAATTGGGGATAAAATCTGTTGAACAAATTTTTGTGCTATGGCTATGAATAATTTTTTAAAAAAAATCTTTCAGTCCCCAAATGTTTATATTTTCAGTAATGTAAACCTTCAATGGCACATTTAAAATATTATTTAGGCATCCCAAAAAAACCAAAAACAAACAAACAAACCAGTTACCAAGGAAATATGAACACTGCAAATACAAGAGTTCTAGGTATTAATCGTTTTTAGTCTTTCTCTCTTTTCAGTGCTAGAAACCTGGGGAATTAAAGGAAGAGTCCATTGGGGACAGAATTCCTATAAATAAGGTAAATGATCTCTTTTTGTTCCACTCACCCTAGCTACTACACTTCAGTATATAGGCATCTGGCTACTTGGGCTAGGATAAGGATCTGAAATACCTAGAAGACAGAAGTTAATATTGGAACATCTTTATTAGATTTAATGACAAAGAGCCATGTAGCACTTTAAGACTTATGTTTCCACCAGTTTCCATCAGGTACACTGTTTCGAAGTTCAAACCACTGTGGCAAAGGAAGACAAGCAAAAGCTCTATTTTTCCAATGGAAAGGATCCCCCCTTTCCACCTTCATGACTGCTATGATGGCACATTTTTTTTTACTTTGGAAGGCATCATCAATATCACAGTGCACCATCAGGAGTCCAACTTTTGCCTTATTGCAGGAACATATACTGGTGAGTTGGGGGAGAGGGAAAGATAGAAGCAGTGAGGTCAAAAGGCTCAAAGTTTATAACCTGATAGTAACACTATTTTATATGTACATTTTATATGTAGTATATGTACATTGTGCAATGAGAAACTGGAATTCTGAGCATGGAAGCACTGAAACTCTCAAAACAGTTGTGTTATGGTGCATTGCACAAGTGGTTTGGCCCAGTAGGATCCTGACTATTTATTCTATGCATCATTCTAGAACTAGCATATACTAGGAACCTTTGTTGACTAAATCTTGCACTTAGCTTTTTCTGGCATGTAGTATCAGAGAATTTTAATTTTTTTAAAAAAAAATTAACAACAGGTTGTACTTTTCAGTTTTATTAAAAATGAAGATAATAGTTTGCCTTTTTCAGATAAAATGATACAAAATTTGTTAGCTTGGCCATGTTTTTTGGCCATAGCAGAAAAGTAGAAATGTTCTGGACCTCCTGCAAGTTTTGAATAGACATGAAATGTCTTGAAAAACATAACTATGCATAAACTGTCAAACATGTTAGGAGGTAACAGGGTAAACAAACAAAATAAAACAAACAAACAAAACCAGGAAGAATAGCCATCTTTATTATGTTCCTGGAGAAGGAACATTAAAGTGGATAATTCTAATAAATGCAGAGACACAGATATGCAATTGTTTATTATTTCTCTTCAGCAAAGCAATGTTTTGTAATGGATGCAAAGGGGCAGAGTTTTGTTTTGTAATGCTTGTTTATATTCTACTTTATTTAAAAAATGCTGTTGATATACTTTGAAAAAAATCAAGAGATGAAATTACTTACTTATTTGTTTGTTTATTTATTTAATATCCTGCCTTTTTCCTAGAATCTCTGATGTTCTATTAGTTCTATTAGTGAGTTATGACAGCATGAGTCCAGCTAAAACTACTTTTAACTACTAACATTTCCATGTTGTTGGTAGAATCATTACAGATGCATCCAACTATTTTCCTATAAGTGGTTGCACTTCAAGGATGTTATCTGCAAGGACTTCCTTAGGACACCTGGAGATCCCTATAGATACTTGTTGCAATGTGTCCAGCTGCAAGAAACCACTTGGAGATCGGAGATTTTGCAAGAGCACAGAACTCTTGCAAGAAGTTTTCCACTCATGAGACTTGCCTTATATGATACTCAGTTGCCTGTCGGGCTGAGAACAGGAAGAGCAGAGACCAGCTGCCATCACAACCATATGAATGTGAAGGATTTAGTATGCAGCAAAATGGTGTCTGATGATTGTTCACCTACTGTGAATATGGCTAGAGAACAATCTTCCTGATCTCAGCTCTGCAGATGACTGAGAGAGTGGCACATGAGATATGATTTGGGACTGTCCTACATCACTGGACCAAGAGAAAAGGAAAGAGTGACATTTGACCAGTAACAATCCCAACAAGCAAACTTCCAATGTAATATGGTCTCTAATCCCAACAAGCAAACTTCCAGTGTAATATGGAGCCTATACAGACAGGCCAAAATAAGTCAGGACACTTTCAAGGTATGCTGTTTAAATGATGCATGCATTCTAAGAGGCTAGAAGCCATGCCAAAGCCGTGCTCAAGTTCTAAAGACTGGAGTGTAGCTTTGGTACAGCTTCTGTCCTGTTAAGATGCATGTGTGATTTAAACAGCATACCTTCAAATTTACCCAAAGCAGCTTTATTTTGGCCTGTTTGTATGGGCCCATGGTCTCTGTTACACACCCCAAACAACAGTATTTATATTATTATTATTATTATTATTATTATTATTATTATTATTATTATTAACCTTTATTTATGAAGTGCTGTAAATTTACACAGCGCTGTACAAGCAATCTTTTTAGTTAGACGGATCCCTGCCCTCAGGCTTACAATCTAAAAAGACATGACACAGAAGGAGAAGGGAGTGGTGGAAGGAAAGGGTAAGAGGTCCAGCAGTTCCTCTCTACCTCCAAGGCTTGGACCAAGGCAGATGGACTGGAGGGAGGGCTTGGCTTCATAATGGATGGTTAATCATTTTCCAGGGAAAATACATACTCTCAAGTAGGATAATGCATATACAGTACATAGCAATACAGGGAATAATTTGATAAACAGGCACCAAAAGAACATCAAATAGTAAGCAACAATTATGCAATGGTAAGCGACAATTATGCAATGCCTGGGAAGGCTTCTTTGAACAGGATGGTTTTCAACTCTGTTTTGAAGCTGGTTAAAGAAGTGATGGCTCTTGCTTGTGGGGGAAGAAGGTTCCAGGAGTGAGGGGCAGCAAGTGAAAAGGGGCGAATCCGGGATGGAGCAGAGGAAATCCTGGTCTGAGACAGCAGACCTTGACTACCGGAACGGAGGGCCCGAGTGGGAAGGTGAGGAGAAAGAAGGTCTGATAAGTAAGGAGGGGCCAGTCCATGGAGGGCTTTAAATGTCGACAGCAGGAGCTTATACTGAATGTGGAAAGGGAGGGGGAGCCAGTGAAGGGATGCCAACACAGGAGAGATGTGGTCAGCGCGGTGGGAGGAAGTGATAATGCGTGCAGCTGAATGCTGAACAGAGATTAAAGGACGGAGGTGAGAAAGTGGAAGCCCAGCCAGGAGGACGTTACAGTAATCAAGTCGTGAGATCACTAGGGCATGGACCAGGATCTTGGCAGTAGAGGCGGAGAGATATGATCGGATTTTGGCAATATTGTACAAAAAGAATCTACAAGCCTTGGCTGTGGTCTGGATCTGAGGGATACACGACAGAGAAGAGTCAAAGATAAAACCAAGACTGCAGGCTTGCTGGACTGGTTGAATAGAAATGTTGTCCACAGAGACAGAAAAGGAGAGTTGAAGGGTGGGCTTAGGCGGAAAGACAAGAAGCTCTGTCTTGGACATGATGAGCTTCAAACGCCGATGGCTGCGAGACAGCTGTGAGGCAAGACGAAACTTGCTGTTCAAGCCTTGGAGAAAGGTCAGGGCAGAAAGATACAGCTGGGTGTCATCAGCATACAGATGGTAGGAAAAGCCAAAAGAGCTAATGAGTTTTCCTAAGGACAGTGTGTAGAGAGAAAACAGAAGGGGACCCAGAACAGAGCCCTGGGGAACTCCAACAGATTAGGGAACAGGAGAAGAAGTCTGACCGCCAGCAACCACTGCAAAAGATCTGCCAGACAAGTAAGATCTAAACCAGTCAAGAACAGAGTCCAAGAACGCAAGGTCAGAAAGTATATTAACTAGAAGAGAGTGATCAATGGTGTCAAAGGCTGCAGACAGATCAAGAAGGATGAGAACAGAGTAAAGGCCATTAGCCTTGGCCTGTAAAAGGTCATTCGAAATCTTAGTGAGCGCTGTCTCAGTAGAATGCCTTGGGCGGAAACCAGACTGAAAGGGATCGAGGATGGAGTTGGCTTCAAGAAACTCAAGACAGCGAGAATAAACAACCCGTTCCAAAACCTTAGAAAGAAAAGGAAGAAGAGAAATTGGACGATAGCTAGACAGAGAGGAGGGATCAAGAGAAGGTTTTTTTCAGAATTGGGGAAATGCTGTATTTTGTAGCTTCAAAATACTTTTCAAGGGCAGATCCAGGTAAAGGACATTTTAGTAGTCTAATGTAAATGGAAGTAAGACATGGACCATTCCAGATAGTTCTGCCCTACCTGGGGAACCAGATTCACATACTTAGGCTTCTCTACATTGCAGAATCGATGTAGCTTGACACTGCTTTAACAGCCATGTCTCAATGCTATAGAATTTTATGATTTGTACATTTATAAGATATTTAGCCTTCTCGGGCAGAGAGCTCTGGTTTCACAGCAGCTGCAGATTCCAGGACTCCATAGGAAAGAGCCACAGCAGTTAAAGCAGTATTAAGCTGCATGAATTCTGCAATGTGCCAACAGCCCCAGAGACTTACTTTTTTGCTAGAGAGCTATAGTGCACTCTCCTGAAGTAAAACCTTTGAAGTACTTTGTCACTATGCAAACCCAGATTTTCTTAAATTGGAGTCAAACTAAAACAACTGAGGTAATGAATATATATTCTTAAAGTAACAAGTCAACTGACACATGGTATTTAATTGACATGGCACTTCTAAGGAATGGAGAAATGAAAAAAAGGAAAGCAGACTATAAAGAACAGGCATAAGAAAATATGGAGTGGCCATGTGAAACAGAAAGAGCTGCGAATAGCTGGAATTTTTTGGAAACAGTAACACTGCCTATGTGTCTATCATAAACCAGTCTACCCTGGTTTAATGTTCTCCAGATATGCCAGGCTAACAAAACTCCTGTCACTACCAGGTGATGGCAGTTGTCATCCAACAGCTCAGGAGTGTACCTGATTGAGGTAAGTGGCAATATGTTTTCATTTTCATTTTTTAAAAACTGCTCAAAGACACCAAAAGATTCCAGAGCATTTTTCCTCTTAGAGAAAGTGATCTTGAAAATGCAGCTCTGAACTCTGCTGCTTGAATAGGAAGTAGTAAACCCATCTTTTACAGCACCACCATTATGTTTGTTTTGGGCAGCTATTTGGGACTGAGGAGAGAGATAAAACTCTGGGATGCCTTTTGCTTTTAAGGGAAACTGCCCCCCTGCTTTGGTTTTTTTTTAACTGCATCTGTCACTGTGGATTTAGAGCATTCTTTCTGACTGACCACAGAAAGGTGCTTCTCAAGCTTTGCTCCAACTCCTAGGCGACTGACTGATCTACTATCAGAGAACAATCAAGGAAAAGTTTCCCATGAGAAGAGGAACACAGAGACAGTGGATTTTTTTTTGTTTCTTTCTTCACTTCTTCAATAAACCTGACAACAGCCCAAGACTTGATAGTTCCTTCCTGAATAATTATTCTTCGCTTACAAAACAGTATAGTGTCCTATTTTTTCCTCTTACTGTCACTGACAGTGGTTTTTGGAGAAATTCACAAGTTGGAATTTTGCATTGCCCTAAAATCTGAAAGCATCACTGTGGGCATAATTCAATCTCCAGTTTAGGTATGGGAAGAATATTCACAAATATCCAAGTAATTGTCAAAAATGTATTTCTTTAGTGTTGAAAAAAATGTGCCACAAATAATCCCGAACTGATCAGAATCTTCACAGTTTGTGGCCTATTCCATGTAGTTTGAATATTATTGTTTTGCACAAAAAATGCTGTGCAGAAATATCACATGTAATTTTTTTGCAGAATAATACTCTTCTCCTGAAATCTTAGGCCTATTACCAAGTATAACAACTCTCTATTTCACACTATCTCTTTTTAAATTAAGTTTCTAACATCATTCTTTCTGACTGCATCTGCACTGCTGAAATAATCCAGGTTGACACAACTTTAATTGCCATGGCTCAGTGATATGGGATCTTGGGAATTGTACTTTTGTGAGACATTTAGTCTTTTCTGTCACAGAGCTCTAGTGCCACAGCAAACTACGGTTCCCAATATTCCATGCCATTGAGCCATAGAAGTTAAAGTGGGACCAACCTGAATTATTTCTGCGGTGCAGATACAGCCCACAATAAGTATTTCCTGTTATTATAAAACTTTCTTTAAAATGTTCATTCCTCCTTTTTATGTCCACAACTTCAGTCCTTTGAGCAGCAAGTATGCTTCGGCAAGGCCGTATACATAGCTTTGTAATTGTCCCTTTTGATGCATAACTCATTTTTTTCCCCACAGATTTTTTTCTGAATTCGGGAGGATCTTTCAGGGACCATAAAAATATTTTATACTCTCAAGTACTGATGGGATTCCTCTAAGAGTATGCACCTTTTTGACATATTTCATACAACAAATGATATCTTGCCTACTAGCATTGCTCCATATATCCCTGTTGTGAGTTTTCAAGAATAGAGTAGATTCATTTGAATAAATACTGTTAATAATAAGTCTGACTACACAACTGAGCAGTGAAATGAAGATGGAGGAGAAAACCCCAAGGCTAACTTAACAACCCAGGCAAAGCAAAGACCACAGTGGTCTGGATACGGCAAGGAAAAGGTGAGAAAAATGTATAGAGATGACTAAATCAGCATGCAAATAAAGAAAAGGTTAATTTGTTCCATTATGCACACAGACAACAGCATCATTTCTGCCTGACAATCCCAAAATATACCAAAGAAAATTGGTAACACTGAAGAACTTGCACAATTCAGTCAAACTGAGATACCATAAAGTACTAAATATGGGGGAAGGAAAAATGGTGGCAGGACCATTCCACCCACCAACAACAGAAGTCTTCAAACATCTGTGATTTTAATGCTGGAGGATGAAACATCCAGTGGTAAGTGTTGAAGGGGAAAGATGTCAACATCCAATGGAATGCTATGAATGCCATATGGTGACATCAGGTATGTTGATATGTAATTATCAAACTCTTTGGAAATAACTTGCATGAAACAGGATGGTCCAAATAGGATCTTTTTCACAGCATTTAAAACATTACTGTGTCATGGAAAATCCTATTTAGAGAAAGGAAAATATATGTGTGCACAGAAATAAAATAATTTTTATTACTTCTCTTTCTGGCTATATTGTAGCCATATATGAGCTATAACTATGATAAACAATGTGTGAAGGGAGCTAGCTGAGCAAAAACTCTAGTTTGAGGAAAACACCCTGTTTCCATAACAGCTTAACTCTCTGTGTGTGTGTGTGTGTGTGTGTGTGCATGTGTGTGTGTGTGTGTGTTTTAAAAAAAGAAAACCTTGAAATTAAGCTGGATATTTGCAGGAGTTCCTGGAACAATTTCAGCCAATGATTTAGCTAGAGCAGAATATGACAGTAGATCAGGCAGGCTAAGGACTGATCCCCAAAACATATTAAAATACAAGATACCAATTAAATTGAGCAATTTCATATTTAAAGTAACAAAAATAATCTTCAAGGGCATAGTGGGATTTTCTGCCCTAACATTCTGACCTTCTGATGTACATTATAGTAATGATCTTCTTGGCATCATTACAAAACATGAACATACTGTCTAGGGTACTCTCTTCTGGTAATGTAGACCTGGCCCCTATTAGAATTTAATAGCTGTTGTGTTTCTAAGAGCCTCAGAATATTACATTATATTGAACATGCACAATATTTGTCAGGTAAAACCCTGTGATGTCCTTGGATATTTTGATATGTAGGTGCTCATCATGAGAATTGGGAGACCCAGAATCTTCATTGCTCAGACAATCAAGGATACATATCTAAACTATGAATTTTAAATTGGTTTATTTTTAATTTTATATCTTTAAATCTCTATGATTTTAAAATGCAATGGTTGTTTTAATCCTATGTTTATGTGTTTTAACCTATGTGTTTAAATGGCTTTATGTGTTAAATTATATACTTTTAATCTATGTAGTACCCTTCCTCAAGTCATCATTGGCGTCATCATCATCATCATCTCAACAAAACAGTTCTAGTATTATTTTCTGGGAAATGTGAGATATACAATACGGCTGCATCATACGCGGGTGCACCATATGCAGCTTCCAGCATATGCTGAAAGCTGCACCGGAAAAAAGCCTCCCAAGCCCCGGAAGGAGTAATGGGGCATGCTGCGAGCACGAGCCCCATTACGTCTTATGGGGCTTGACCTTACACGTTTTTTCTATTATGCAGGGTGGTCTGGAATGGATCCCCCATGTAAGAGAAGGGCCCACTGTAGTAGTAGACACTCTTCTGTCAAGAAGAATGATCATCTGTCAGAACAGAAACTGAACAATAAATGGATTCATGCCCAACCCAACTTCAAGGATCTGACAGAGAAAGAAATAAACTTTTTTCTCTTCTTTGTAAGATATGTAAAAGTACCTTTAGTTACAATAACATTTGCATAATCAGACACATGGTCTAATGGAGAAAAGAGAGGGAAGAGAAAATTGGCTGCAGGTTAGAGTGATGCAGGAAAAGAGAGGGTAAAGAGAAAAAGGAACTCAACATAAATTCAGTCTGCCCTTTATATCCACAGAGGATCTGTTCCAGACACACAGACCTCTGCAGATCAGGAAAAATGTGGGACATTGAGTCTCATTGTTCTCAATGGTGGGTGCAACATGCGTGTGGCCACTAACATGGCTATGTGCACACTACCCCATTGAAAGCAACGGGGCTTGCCATCTGTGGATGCCTAGATCCATGAATATTGAAAGTCCACTGTATGTGTGGTGCTTAAATTCCTGTAAACTAGAAATTGTTGTTGTTGTTCATGCCATTTTGAACTTATGGTGACCCTAAGGTAACCTTATCACAGGATTTCTTTGAAAGTTTTTTCGGAGTAGCTTTGCCATTGCTCCCCAGAGGCTACTGCACTACACTCTTATAGTGCTGCTGTTCCATTTTTACTGCTCTAGCTGCTGCCTCTTGCATTCTGAGATTTGTAGTTCAGTGAGGCTTAAGAGCTCTCTGGCTGAGAATTCTAAATTCCCCTCTCTCAGCTGAAAATCCCAGAATACAACAGGAGGCAGCCAGAGCAGATAAAGTGGAATAGCAGCATTTTAAGAAGGTACTGCAGTAATCTCCTAAGAGAGTGTGATCTGTCCAAATAGGTTTCCATGGCCAAGTAAGGATATGAACCCTGATCTCCTAGAGTCCTAGTACAACACTTTCAAAACACTATACCCCACTGGCTCTCATTTGTAAGTATAAGTATGTAAAGGCTGCTGACTCTAATAATTTTCATTTCCAACAGTAGTATATAGTTTGTTAAGCTGATCAGTCTTAATTACCTGTTCAAGACCAAGCTCTCACAACCAAATATTTTGATTACAAAATAATTCACAACAATATATAGTTATCAGTGAAATCAGTTTCTGTGCAACTTAATGTGATGGCTGCAGCTAGGCTAAGGTGGAAGAAAGAAATCTAAAGGGGGTGGTAGATGATTTCATCAACTCTGCTATGCAAATGTCCATGGTGCGCTGATTCTATAGACTCTGGTTCCACTCCACCAATGATAATGTCTACACCAAACTTCTCCAGAAAGCCTTTAGCTTAATTGTTACCCCAAGATGTGTTATGCCCAGATTTTAAGGGCAACCTGTTCAACCTGAGAGTGTGTAGTGGAAATCTCCCTCCCAGTAAACTTATCCACAGCAGGGCTGACACAGACAAAGAGACACCAAATTTGGTTTTAGACACTATGTATGTAACATTTATTGAAATACACAGACATAGACAGATACAAGTACCAAGAGAGCTCTCACACACACCATTCACACAATACTCACACACACAGAAGGCACTTCACTTAAGCCGTTGATCAGTCATCTTCATGAAGGCATGGGAGCTCTGTTGCTGCGGGTCCAGAGCACACCTTTGATTTGGAAAAGTCTCTCTTTTAAGGCTTTACCACATCCTCCGTCCTGCTGTCTTTACATGAGGACCTCTTCCTTTGACGCTGACCAACACTTCAGATCGAACAGTTCTTTGCAGTCTCTTCCTTATCAGTCTTTGTTTCTATCCAGGCTGTTTGTACAGTCCTGGATATCTTCTTCTTTATGGATAAGCAGCTACATCCAAGATTTTGGACACGCCATCTATTGCCACATCAGCAGTTCTCAAAAAGTCCTCGCCTCACTTGCCAGACAGCTTTCCCCATCATGCATTGTGCATTCTCCATTTCGTTTGCTCCAGTAGTGCCTTTCATACACATTCATACATTTCCTTACAGATGAAAGAACATTAACTGCATTTGCACAAATTTACCTGTTCTAAGGATGTAAATCTACCAATTTCATTCTCTCAGGCAAGAATGAATTATTTAACGTTTGGTTTTTTGTGGTTTTTTTGGGCTATGTGGCCATGTTTTAGAAGAGTTTATTCCTGACGTTTCACCAGCATCTGTGGCTGGCATCTTCAGAGAATGATTTAACTGTTATTTTTGCCCTTGCTGTAAGAAAGTCTCTGAAAACAAAAAACAACAAAGAAGCAACAAAAAATGGAGTTCAGGATTTAATGTATGCTAAAAGCATGTAGGTGGCTTTTTTGAACTGAAAACATTATTTTTCCATGCAGAAAACAAGTTTCCTATACAAAACCCAGCATTTACTGCATAGAGAAGAAGTCTTCTTCACAGAAACCCTAATTTGCTGTTCAGCAATGCTATTTTCAGTGCAAAAATTTCTTGTAGTTGCACAAAATCCCTACATGATTTTTTTTAATGCATAATATGTCTTGGACTACATTTTTGCCATTGTGGGATTCTTCTCATCAAGGTTTCCTGAGACCTAAGAAACTAGGGCGGGTTACAAACCACCGAAAAGTGGCGCTCTGCTGCCGCCGGCGATTGCTGCATCCGGAAACCACAGCAGCCAAACCGTGCGGTTCCCGGATGCAGCAAAGAAGAAGCGCCAAAATGGCCCTTCTTCTTGCGCCCTGGATGGAACTCTGCGAGGCGCTACTTGTGCACTCACAGCATCACATCCGGGGCACAACGTGCGGACGCTAAGCGTCCAGCACGTAAAGATGGCGGTACCCGTGTGTATAGGGCGCCGCCATCTTTACGCCCTCGTCACGTGCTAGGGGTGAGGCTGGTATGGATGCTAGGTCCTCGGCCAATCCCTAGCATGTGACGAGGGCGCCGCAAAGGCCTGTTTGTAACAGGCCTAGGATATGGACATGTCCCAAATATTTATGAATGTTTCTCCATCTGTAATCTGCTGTCTTTCCCATTTCTTAGTATGTGTATAAGGTGTTTGTCTTTTTACATATTACATGTTGTATACTTTCTCTTAGAAAGCCAATGCTTTTTGCATCAGCTGACAGTGGCTGCATCAGATTGTATACTCACCAGAAAAACACCAGTTACAATGTTCTATATTACCAGGTATACACTCCATGTATGGTGAGGTGTGGTTCTGAAAAAAAACATTCCTTTCCTACTCATGGTGAACAAATGGAACACATTTTTTCTTGATGTCAGCAGCCACATCCATGGGCAAAAACAGAAAAAACCATTGCCCACCATTTTAGCTTTCTATTTTGCTTCAGTCTTATGCACTAAAAGTGAACAGTGCTGAAGATGTAAAAAATGATGGTTGCTTAAATAAAGTTCCAGAGAAATTATACTACTACTTGTTCATAACCTTCTTAATGGTTCTCTTTCTATCTAATTTGCACATATAGCTAGCAATCAAAACTGGAAAAATCACTTTGAGATAATGAAATAAAAACTAATAAGAACATTTGGAGTTTTAAGTGGAAAAAACCTGTCCCCTAATTAATGATGTGAGCTGATAGCAAACTGAAAGTGGGAAGATTTGTTTGAACCAGATGTTTATTCTAAATCCATTCAGCCATTATATAACAGATGCCTCTTGCATACTTATCCAATATTAAAACAGTAATATTTTAATAAAAAAATTTTTCATTCTGGTCCTTTCCTACATGTCTCAAGTCTGTAATGACTTTCTACCAAGGTGCTTTCTCTGTTCTAATTAATCATTAGTTCTTATCTTTTTAGAAGAACAAAATGTAAACTATCTGTGCCACCAGCTGCTTGTTCAGTCTTTAAGACTGCCATACCAGGTAGTCAAGGTAAGGTTTGATTATATTTTTCCTTGTTTCCAGCCAGCAATCTTTCCTCTAGGAATATATATATCTGTAGTATTCATATTCAGAGCTGATTTTCTTTTTATGGTCAGGCTATCTACTTTTGTTTCCACCAGTGAACCAGTGTGGATATTAAACACTCTAAGAGGCCAGCTGTAATTCTTTTAGAATTGCTTTTACACTAAATAATTACAGAAATATATTTTTAACTTGAAGTATAGATATGCATGCCTATATACATGCTTTTGCTAAGGAGCCAGACGAAATGTGCCAAACAACTCTTGCAGTCATGAAAACAGAAGTCTAAGACTTGGGCAAGATCTTGAAGTGCTGAGATATATAAATTAATGCTGAAGTTAAAACTGTCCATATCATCATATTTCCAGTTTCTGCATATTGTTGTGAAAACTGGATAATGAAATTAATTGACTACATCACTCAGGTGATAGGTGTATATGGCTGCATCTGCACTGCAGAAATAATCCAGTTTTGCACCATTTTAATTGCCATGGCTCAATGCTATAGAATTTTGGGAATTGTAGTTTATTGTAGCACCAAAGCTTTCTGACAAATTTCTCACAAAACTACAATTTCCCAGAATTCCATAGCATTGAGCCTTGGCAGTCAAACTGGGGTCAAACTGGATTAATTCTGTTGTGTTGATACAGCCTATGATGCTGTAACTCTGGTCCATCTCTGGATCTGATACCTTAAAACCCACCAGTGAAGTGATGAGCTCAGTGGTAGTATGGGGCTGGATGCATCATCCTTCAATGCTCCACTTATCAGTGCCATGCAGCTCATTCAGTTGAATGCCTCTCTCCAAAATGAGCCCATTCACCAATTTAATATGTCTGCTAACATACCATTCTTGCTGAGATAGCCTAACAGGTAATTATCTGTATTAAAAAGGTCCTCCTCTACATATCCATCAGACTTATTTCAGCACTAGAAGGGAACATGGAGCAAAGGAGCTTCAGATCTCAAAGAAAAGAAGGAGATGTGTGGTGAAGTAGTCATTTGAGTGCTTTCCAATAATACTTGTAAGGAAATAATGTAATATCTGTAATATTGATGAGAGGCAAGAAATGAACTGCTTATATGTGTCAAATCAGTCAGAAGGGAGCCATACTACATGAAGAGTGTCACAAGCTTTCCCATCATTGGGAAACAAATGAGGTTCCCAACTTGATCATACTGAGTGAGCTGTGTGATGTTCCATATTAATGATTAAAGTGTTTTTCAAAAAGCATTTGCAGTAGCTTCTATTGTCCAAATTAACATTTTTCTGCTCTTTACAATGACTACCTTGAAAGGTAAGATGAAGAATCTACCACAGAACAAAATTCTCTCATGCAAGCCCATGAATATTAGACTCTCAAGTGCATATAGTTCTTAGCTTGGTGTAATCGAGATAGATTTTATTTTGAATGCAAGTTCATGTCCCATTATGCAAGTAAACAGAAGGAGTAATCTTAAAATGGTGCCTGGGGTACACATTTGAAAGTCAAACACATCTCTTATTGTTCTCAGTGTTATTCACTGCTGCCAGTCTTTGGGTGCTTCAGTAATATTATTTTTTTTTCCTTTGCCTGTTTAATGAAAAAAAAGTAGAAAGTTTTATCTTCTGGTTTCAACTTTAAGAGAACAAAATAGGAAACTACAGTTATCATTGCCACTGGGTTTGTTATATTGTCACAATGAGCTGTGCCCTTATATGAAAACAGTAGTTGATGGTTGCCATATTGACAACAACAGGCAGGACAGGTCAACATGATCCTGCTAATGTTACACTTGTGCTTTCAATAAGATAGGGAAATATTGTCAATCCTTTCCCATTATTCATTCCAGAAATGTGAACTCTGCCCAATTTTGAGTTCCAGAAATACAACATTTCTTTTAAGAAGCACTGGTTGAGTTTCCCTTGTCCCAAATGCTAGGGACCAGAAATGTTTAGGATGTTGGAATTATTATCATTATCATTATCATTATCATTGTTATAGAATATTTGTGTATACATAATATGATATCTTGGAGCTGGAACCCAAGTCTAAACATGTTTTGTATACACCTTATATACATTTCCTGAAAATATTTTTATATACAACATTTTTAAAATAATTTTGGGCATGAAACAAAGTTTGTGTACACTGGACCATCAGAAAGCAAAGCTGTCTCTATCTCAACAACCCATTTGGACAAGTTTGGATTTTGATATATTTTGGAATTCTGGATAAGGAAGACTCAACCACTATCATATTAAGTCCTCTATGAGTGTGCAAAATCCTACTTTTGTATTTATGGTGAACAGACTTAAGTTGTTCTTGTATAGATGATGTATATGTGAAAACGTCTAGCCAAAAAGTTTCTGTAGAACCTTTTTTCCCATATGTGAAAGAAAGCTGAACTAATAGGCATTCAATTGGTTAAACTGATAATAAATAAATACAGTCAGATCTCTGTATTTGCAGGGGGCTCCATTCTGGGGGGCCCACCCCCATGGAAACCAAAATCTATTAAAATGAACAGCAGCATGGTGTGTGTATGCCCTGCCATTAAGCAAAACAGAGGCTTGCCATCCATGGATGGTTAAATCCGTGGATGGCAAGTCTGCTGATAAAGAGAGCAGACTGTAATTCTGTCTGCAAACAGATAAATGGAACATCTGTGAGAGGTAAGATGAATTGTCTGTTGTAGACCACTGGGTCAATCCTTGAACTATAAAAATTTGTTTTTCAAAAAGTGTGTTTTATATAACAACTTTTCCCTGTTACTTACAATGTCTTAAAGCAAAGTATAGCTAAAAGGTATTTGCTATAAAAGTTAAAAATATTTAAATAAACAATCCTGTTAAAAGCATTAAATTAAAACTAACTGAAAGAAAGAAGCTGGTGGCATGAACTTTCGTAGACTTGAGCCTGCTCCATCAGATGCATGAGAAGGTAGGCTCAAGTCTATGACAGGTCATGCTGCAAGCTTCTTTCTTTCAGTTAGTCTCAAAGGGCGCTACAATATCCCTTTGCATTCTGATTTTCCAGACTAAAACAGCTACCTCTTTAAATTAAAACAATTTGAAAACATGTTAAAACATGTTAAAACATGGAAAAGAATAAGGTACCCTATTAAACAAACAAACAAACAAACAAAAACAGTCACAGTAAGTTAAGAGGCACTGGTTTGTCTAAATAAAAAGGTTTTTGGCTGCCAATGGAAAAAGAGGAAGGGGCCACCAAAGACTCCCATAGCAGCAACCAGTGAGAAGGCCCTCTCCTATGTCCTTTCCAAACATACCTGTGATGGTGGGGGGATGGAGAAAACGCTCTCCTCTGAAGACTTTAAAAGTTGGTAGTACTAGTAAATCACTTATACGTAGTTAAACAGGGCAACTGATCACATAAAAGGACTTCAATGCAATTCACACTTCATTGAACATAAAGACAAAAACACCCTTTGAATATATTGCTCTCTTGGGCAGTAGAGATATAAAGAAATCTTTCTGCAATTTGTGCAAAGAGTACCTGGGGGGGGGGGATATCATTGCAGTTTCTCAAGTAAAGCATACACATGTACAGAGGCTGGCTGATGATTGATCCCAAAGACACAAACAATCCATCTCATACCTTTAATTATTAAAAGTCTATGCAACAAGGCAGCAATTGTCACAGTATAGCTATGCAATTTGCACTATTGATGCAAAAATCACTTTTACAAATGCAAAATGAATAAATAAATATTTAAGACTGGCATAAATACCTCAGATTTTCACAGGCAAGGCATAAAACAGTCTTGCACCTGAGAATGAGACAAGTGAGAACTTACGTTTCAAGTTGTTTGGACATGAAGTGAATGCTTTTAGAATCAGGGTGAAGTCTAGACTACTCCTTGCACACTAATTGGCCACTTACTGAGGTGGCAAGAATGAGTTACTTGCCACATAAGTGCTTAGTAAATTACTGGATTTTAACTGACCAACATTTTTTCCACATGGGTACAATTGTAAGATTCTGTAAGTATTGCTCAGTGTGAGCAAAGACTGAGGGAAGGAAATAAAGTCTTAAAAACTCCAGAATTTAGTGAAGAGGGTGAACATAAAAGCTGTACTCAGTTGGAATCACAGCCTCAATTAATGGGCCAAATAGTACTAACTGCTAGAAAACAATTTTATATTTATGGTACAATCATTGAAAAGGAAGTAGTAAAATCTTATTTTCTCACAGCTGCAGGCATATGAAAAGATGAGTCTGTCTGTTTAATGTATGCATAATCAACATAAACTAGCATATTCAGAAAGCTGTTCTCTTAATTTGTGTTCTCATAGCTGGCACATGTGAAACAATTTTAAAGAGAATTTCACACTTTATACAGAATAAACCCCAGGTTTCAACCCAATCAGATAAATATTCTAGGCTTAGAGAAAACTGTAGGTAATGTATCCATTCAGTAATATGTGGAAATTACAATTTATGAGTAATATTAGTACAGAGAATATGACTAAGAATTCTGTAAAGTGTGGTATGGTAGGAGGTCAGATTATAGGATGTTCACAGTAGTTGGATAGATTAGTCATTGGAATGTTTGTTGCTAACCTTATACATTGCTGTAGTTAGGTGCCTTTGAGTTGATATTGACTTGGAAACCCTTTTAATGAGACATCTCCAAGACACTCTCTTCTCCAATGCTCTGCTTAGGTCTTGTAGGTTCAGGCCCATGAACTCCCTAACAGAGTCTATCAATATGGTGTGTCATCTTCCCTTTTTCTACTGTCTTCTACCTTGCCAAACGTCATAGTCTTTTCTAATGAGTTGTGCCTTCTCATGATGTTGCCAAACTATGACATACTCAATTCAATTATCTTGGCTTCCAGGGAGATTCCAGCCTTGATCTGTTCAAGGACCCATTTGTTTGCCTTTTTGGATGTCCATGTGTCTCAACACTCTTCTCCAGTACCACTTCTCAAATGATTTGATTTTCTTTTTGCTGGCTTTTTTCACTCTTCAGCTTTCCCATTCATCCATGGTGATGGGAAATACAATAGACTGGACAATACTAACTTTAGTGGTCAGCTGTATATCTTTACTCTTTAAGATCTTGTCTAGTGCTTTCATTTCTGCCCTTCCCATTCCTAGTCTCTTACTTATTTCTTGACTATAGTATCCAAGATACAACCCTTTAAGTAATTTACTGCTGCATGTCTTAATTCTAGGCTGAGGTAGTGAAGAGAAGGTCTATTTTATGTATCCCCTGATTCTATGACCTTGTACATTTCTTTCTTTTCTCTTTTAATTGTCTAATTATCCTTAAGACAGAACAGGACTGTCATGTCTTTGACTTAATTGTGGAGAATGTGAGCTGTTCTGTTCTAAATTTAAAGAGGCCCATGATGAGAAAACTCAGAAAATCCAGAAAAGAATTTTATTTCTTTTCATCTATAGTCCCATGATCACTGAACTGTGCTCATCCATTTGAATGTTTGAAACTCTCTTATTGCAGTGTCTGCTACTGGAAGGAATGCCATTCTTTTTGTCTTTTTGTCATAGTCAGTATTCTAAGACATACAATTGGTTTGTTGTTGCAAATTTGATTTGCAAGAGTATGAAGGAAAGAGTCAGAATTCCAGTGAGCAGCTAAAACAATCATTTTCTTTGGAAGAAGCAGCCACAAACATGCTGATAAAACCTTGTCGTGGTACCAGACAAGCTATATGGCTGCTTGTAAGAGTTAAGAACCCAAATATGCCTTCCAAGCAATGACAAGCTGGTAACAGAACCTTCTTATCTGTGAACTTATTTTTCAGCCATTGGAGAGAAGGATAACATTCAAAGGGTATATAGAATGGAGGTATAGACTTGTTTCAACATCAAAAAGTAAAATCATTTCAGCAGCATTTTTCTCTATAGGTCATTTGGGGGGGGGGTGTTATATGGAGCACTTTATATGAAGCTTATTTCTCCCAAATTTTAAGTTGTCTTCCTTTTATCTCCTGGCAGGTTGTTCTCTTGGCAGGGTAGGACATCTCTCTCTCTCTCTCTCTCTCTCTCTCTCTCTCTCTCTCACCGGTCTATTGGAGTGATACCTTTTTACAGAGGAAAAGCACTCCTTTTGCAAAGGAAAAGCATCACCAAGTGAGTTTCATGGCTGTGCTGGAATTGAACTCTGGTCTCCAGAGATGCAGTCCATCCCTCAAACCACTCTGCCACACTTGCACAAAGAGAGAGAGAGAGAGAGAGAGAGGTGTCTCCAGTTTTGACCCTTTCTGCCAGATCAAGGGTTATACCATAGACTAATTCATATTACTCTTGTTAGGCAGTGGAATGGAGGTTGCATAAATACTTTCTGAGTTTTGCTTCTTTTCTTCAAAGTATGGGGGACAATCATTCCATAATTGATTTTACAAGAGCCCACTTTATGATGTTTTCCCCCCACTGGACTCTCAGGTTGTCCTATTTTGAAACTATTCCAGCTTCTGCTAAAGTTGGTGGTTTCTATCTGCATTGCTGATATAATACAAATTCACACTATTTTAACTTTCATGCCTCCATCTTATGGAATCTTGTGAACTTTTTGTTGTGGCACTGGAGTTCTCTGAGGAAAAATGCTAAATGTCTCACAAAATTACAATCCCCAGAATTCCATAGCACAGAGCCATGACAATTAATGTGGTGTCACCCTGAATTATTTCCACAGTGCAGATTCAGTCTTAGTAGGGCAGTGAATTTGTTCTGTGTTTTAGCGGGCTTTTAATGGAGCTATCCAGGGAACTAAACCCTATCCTCAGAACAGAGTCAGAACCTTGGGCAGCTCCTTTAAAACACAGACTAAACTCTAGAGTCAATTCACAACTCTATGACATAGAAGCCAACACCCACCACTAGTGAAGAATCCACCTTTTCCAAAGATGAAGCCCCCCTCTCCCAGCATGAATTGCTTTCTTTGAAGCAACATATTAACTCTTTAACTTAGAACAACAAAAAATTTCTAAAACAAATGCGGGCAGGAGAACCAGATGCTGACTCTTTTGCTGAACATGTTGAATGCATCTTTACACTCTTTTCCAACAATATTTACAACAGAAGTTGAGCAACTCTGGTCCATGTGGGTTTTGGATTTTTTGTTTATTTTTTATTGGTTGGCTTTTGAATGAATGAATGAATGAAATATTTATTTATATCCCGCCTCTTCCATTTTGGGGATTGAGGCAGGTAACAACATTATATAGTACATAAAAATCAAACATTAAAACCCACAAAAACCCTGTCTAACTCTTCCACTCAAATTTAAAATTACACAGTTAAAATATATAACAACACATCACAATTATTGCACAATCCACGATGAAAGAGGTGTAGAAAAAGTTCAATTGGTTCTGGGCAATTTTCAGTCTGGGTAGGCCTACCGGAAGAGGGGTTTTGTCACCTTTTTGAAAGCCTCCAGTGAGGATAGCTGGCAAATTTCTTTTCAAGGAAGGCAAGTAGGAGTTTCTCTGCACAATAATAAATTAAAGTAAAAGGGTTCAGGCGTGCCTTACTTGCTAAAAGTAGGAACACCTAAAGCTATCATATGTATTTATGGTCAGATACTTAAAAGCTAAAGATCACTTTTATCCAGTTAGGGTGTTTTTTTTTTTAACATTCACTGGAAGTCTTTAGGGCAAATACTTTCTCAAGGAAAAAAAACCCCTCATTTCCAGCATATAACAGATCATAAAATAACATCCTACCTAATGGCTGATTTTTTGACTGAAAATTAGATTAAGATTTCCTGTTCTATGGTTTATAGAAATGTTTCTCTTCGTCAAATCAGAATACTGGATAAATGGTCAAGAGATTATAAATCTAAAAGGAGAAAGAAAAGAAGGCCATCAGAGCTCTGAAGAATAGAAGAGATTTCTTGGTGTGTTTTTTAACCATAGGAGGTTTTTTTAAAAAAAATACAGAAAGAGGGAACTTTAGGGTTGAATCAGCAAGGGACACTTTCCTCCTTTTCCTGACTGTGCAGTACTGGAAAAATGATGACCAAGATTGTACATTGCCTACTTAGCTATAAATGCATATCTAAGTAACATTTCCTGGCTTGGACCTCCCCCCCAAATGTATCTTAACAGCCAACCTAGTCTAGAAGGACATTACTGGCATTCTGCATGGAGGTGCAGATTTGTAACCTAGATCCATAACTGCTTCAAATTCACTAATATTTCATATTCATGAGTGTGGCACTATTCCCACAGTTATAAATGCTGGGCCTAAACCTTAACAACCAGCAGTGGCACAGAGCAATGGATGACTGGATGAGTGTTCACTGGAAACCTTTACAGCAAATACTTCCTCAAGGAAAGAAAATTCATTGGAAGCCTTTAGGACATTGCTGGTGATCAGGATGACATTCTAGCCTTTTCCATCAGTAAGCAAGGCTGCAACAAGGCTGCAACAACCAAAAACAGGACCTCTTTTACACTTCCTGATCACAGCCTCACTCCCATTGATCAGTGGCTCCTATATGATTAATAATAATAATAATAATAATAATAATAATAATAATGATAATAAATATTTTATTTATATCCTGCTTTTCCAATTTGTGATTAGGTAGGTTTGGGAAGGCAATTACAGCCGGGGAAATAGTACCACAATTTTGAATTAGTGAACACATAGCAGTGACAAATATGTAATTCTGCTGTATGTGTGTGCATGTGTGTTATCTGCCCTCAAGTCAACTTTGACTTATGGCGACACTATAAATGAGACATCTCCAGGACACCTTGTCCTCAACAGCTTTCCTCAGGTCTTGCAAACTTGAGTCTATCCATCTGTAATGTGGTCTTCCTCTTTTCCTATTGTTTTTTGTCTTGCCTAGTTTTATCATCTTTTCTAATGGGTCATGCCTTGTCATGATCTGGCCAAAGTGTAACAGCCTCAATTTACACTTTCTGACTTCTAGGGAGAGTTCAGGCTTTTTTGTGGGTTTTTCAGGCTATGTGGCCATGTTCTAAAAGAATTTCTTCCTGACCTTTCACCAGCATCTGTGGCAGGCATCTTCAGAGAATACTTGCCTGGAAAAAGTTAGGTATATATATACTGTGTGAACCTGGGAATGCAGGAGTGATTTGCATGTGTATTGTTCTGTTGCTGATGGCTGGCCTCAGGCTGGGAGGTTAATGCAAAAGAGGATTAGTGTCTGCTAATTGGTGATCATTATCTGCTGGGAAACCACTCATTATCTGAGTGGTTTCCCATTTGCATTTGCTGAGTTCTCATGTTGCTATTCTTCAGGACTGGTAGTCAAATTTTGTTCACTTTAAGGGTTTCTTCTTTCCGGTTGAAATTATCCAGACGTTTGTGGATTTCAATGGCTTCCCTGTGCATGGTAGTGGTTGGCATGGTCCAGAATTTCAGTGTTTTCAAACAGTATTTTATGCCCAGGATGCTTTGTGGCATGTTCTGCTACTGCTGATTTTTCTGCCTGGCCCAGCCTGCAGTGTCTCTTGTGTTCCTTGATTCTTGTTTGCACACTGCATTTGGTGGTCCCTATGTAGACTTGTCTGCAGTTGCATGGGATGCGGTAAACTCCTGCAGCTGTGAGAGGGTCTCTCTGGTCCTTTGCTGGATTTTCTTCATCGGTTTGTAAACCATTTGAAGGTTGTGCTTCCTCAACACTTTGCCTATTCTGTCTGTGACTACTTTGATGTATGGTAAAAATACCTTCCCTTTTGGTGGCTGCTTGTCTTCACTTCTCTGGGTTTTCCTGGGCCTTCACTTTCTAATGTCTGAGTTTGTCTTTGTGTGGTTCTTCTTCAAATGAGTCTTACATCCTTTTATCTCTTGTATGTAGACCTTCAATGTTTTGTTTCCATTGTCTTTATATATCATCTTGGTTGTGCATTGTGTGCTCCTGCTGGTCATAGGGTACTCTTGGTTTAAATTTCCTTTTGATATCTCAGATCTTGTGGAAGAGGTCCTTTGTTTGTTATTAGTAATTCATAGCCTGTGCCATAATTGGCTCCTGGTCTCATAAAAATATGTTTGCAATCAATATACTGTTGGCCTTGCAAAATTCTATCAGCCACTCTCCTGCTTAATTTCATGATCCTAGTCCAAATCTTCCTATAATCTTTGATTCTGCTCTGCTTCCTACTTTTGCATTCCAGTTATTAAGAACTGTTTAATACATTTTGGTCTGATCGATTTTATTCGGATTCCAGCATAGAATCATAATTGAGGAGGAGGAGAAAGAACATCAGAGAGAGTAATTGGAGGAAGGAGGCTGCCTTGCACATCACCAGTGCATTTTATCACGAGGGAGCTAATGCAGAAGGCAAGGTAGAGGCAGCATCTGGCAAAAGAGGCAAGGTGATGTTGTGGGATGCAAGGGGTAGAACTCTACCTTTAAAATCCTTAAATGCATTACAGGATGCCAGCTGATGCCCTTAAAGACTGGGCTGTCTATCATTATAACATCTACCCACCACACCACCATTTATGAAGAATGATGCTTTGTTTCCAAAGGAGAATTGCACTCTAAGTGGTCTATTTAAGGCTAATTGCCAATAATAGTTATCTATTCTTACAAATGCTAGTTTAAATACTAACAAAATAACTCAGTACAATATAAAAATCTAACTTAATGGATTCTGTTCTGTACACATTATGGGACTTTGTTACAAAGTTATGTATGTTATGTATTTTCCAGTCTTCCTCTTTATAAAATGTCTAGGCTATTTTGAATTATTTTTGATATGTTTTTATGCATTAATGCATGCTATAAATGACTCTAATGCTGCCTCTAAGAATGAAGGTGAAAAGTATTGGTTGCATTCATACACACACACACACACACACACACACATATACGTTGAAATGTTTCCCTAATGGTATACAGTTTTTACTCTTGCTCCTTTATTTTTCCAATGTTTTCAAATTTTACAATATGCCTAAAGGGGAAAACTGGAGGAGAATGTCATTTATTTTAATCATAGGCTTTTGAATTGCAGCAGAATGCTATAGCATATGTGTTCAAACTGCTTTCAAGATCTTGTCATTCTATGTACAATAATTATGCAATGTTAGGCGCGTTTACTCAGTTATACAGGACAAATCCAAGTTTTTCATATATTCTGACCTTCCTTTTTATATCTGCTAATATTTAAAGGAAATTATTCCTAAAGATAGGCTATTGTAATGGCTTGCTGTAATCAGATGTAAGAGAACAATGTAGACTCCCCACACATGACATTTTCAGCCCTGAAGAAAAGCCAAGGGTAGTACCAAAGAGTTAGAAAAGTCAGATCTGTGCAGCTGCTAAATTGTTCTTGGCAAACAATGAATCCTGATCCATTCTGTGTAAAACAAGAATGACTCTATACATAGATATCACCGGATGGCCAATATAAAAATCAAATAGACTACACAATTGGAAGCAGAAGATAGAGAAAGTCTATTCTTTCTGCAAAAGCAAGGCCAGGAATGGACTGTAGCACAGACCATGAACTACTAATAGCAAAAGTTAGAATGAAGCTAAAGAAGAACAGTGAACCAACCATCATGGCAAAGTATAATCTGGATAACATCACTGAAGAACTAAAAGTCAAAGCAAAATACAGATTTGTATTATTAAGCCTAATTGACCAGAACTCTGAATTGAAGCCAGGGACCTTTTTAAAGACAAAAGCAGAAAGACACTGTCTGTAGCCAAAAGAAAGAAAAGCCTCAGTGGGTGACAGATGAATCCTACAAGCATTCAAAGACAGAAAAAAAGCAAGACAAGGAGAAAAAAGGGTGACAGAAATAGGATCAAAACTGTGAATGCAAATGTGCAATGGCAACCATGAATCTGGAGGAGCTGAGCTGGGCAGTTGAGAACAGGGTG
>NW_024802935.1:1018098-1057172 GCF_019175285.1 Sceloporus undulatus | reverse complement strand
ACTTGGAGGTCTCTCATTCATAGTGCCACCATGGTCAAAGTTGACTTGAAGGCAGTGAACAACAACAAGGGGAGGGAAAGACTGCAAAGATGTATTTTTGAAATCCATCATTTACCATATCTTCCCTCAATGTCTTCCCCTACTATATTCCCTCCATTAGTGGGACATGGGGGAGAGCCCTTCCTGTATACCTCGCTCCTCAGGCAAACAAGTATATCACATGCTCAAATCTGATAGCTGTGTAGCACCTGATGTGATCCCATTCTGCCATGTGACCATCCTAACTTAATGGAAAGAGGCTGCAATAAAAATGTTAATAATGAGAATTAGAGCAAAATAAACAGCTGAACTGTCTAAGAGTTTGGGGTAAGAGAATTTCCCACTCCACTCAACTATCTAGTTTCAGACCCAAAATTAAAAGTTGAGAATATTAATGCTTATGTTTTTCCTGGTCCTTAAAACTTATATTCATGATTTCAGCAGTTACTATAATTTTTGGTGCAGCGATAACTTTCTGGGAATAAAACATCTGGCAAAATGAAATATTGAGAAATAATAGTCTTAGCTAAGAAACATATATGATGGAGAACTCTCCCATTTAAATATAAAAGAATAAAGAGGCAACCCAAAGAGAGACTGATATAGCTGATTAAGATCTTATGAAAACCAACATAGACAGTGAGACAAATAATAAAATATTCAAAGGGAAGAAGCTTAAGCAAATGATTTCTATTTATTGCAACAGGAAAGTATTATGCTACACAAACTCAGAAGAACTCTGGCATACAGAATGAAGCAATTAGATGCTGACAAATTTATTCTTGCCGTTTGCAAACATAATGGGAAAGTTATTTCTAAAACCAATCTTCCATGTTCCATTTTACTCCTTTCTGAAAAGCAGATCACAAATATCAATTGTATTTGGGGATATTCATCAATATAGCAATGACCTTAAACCCTAAGCTGGTAAATTAGGGAACTGATACAATCTAAACCCCATCTCCTTTCACTGTGTAAGGAAAGAAACGGTATTTATTTATTTTTAATTATTTGAGAAGCCCACTTTGTTCCACATTTTCTAAGACAAGAGCAGCTATTAAAACCCAATTTCTTTGGCAAGCATTCTACAGCCATCTACAATCATGTCCAAATGATGAAATGGTAGAATTACATCTCACAATTCAATGCTTATGCAGTTGCCTTTCTCCTCATAACCTTAGGTTTATTTTGCCAGCCTTGGTTAATTTGCTAGCTTGGGTCACCTCTACCAGACCAACAGCCGACTGTCCTCTGGTAGAACAGAACCAGGACTGGGTCATACTGGAAACACAATCTAAGGTAAACATACCCAATCACTTGTTTTCTAGAATGAATTATGAGGCATTCTAGTTTGTTTTGAGATCCATACAGTTCTGTCTAAATTCAGCTTATTATTTACTGTCCCATACCTCTACTCAAGTATATGATGTCCCATAATCCAAATAACTGAGGCAGAATCTGCACTGCAGAAATAATGCAGTTTGACACCATCTTAACAACCTTTACTTTATACTATGGAATCTTTGGAATTGTATCTTTGTGACCTATTTAGCCTTCTCTATCATAGAGCTCTTGTGCCACAACAAATTAAAAATCCTAGGAGTCCATGGAATGGAACCATGGCAATTAAAGCAGTGTCAAATTGCATTATTTCTGCATTACAGATTCAGCCTCAGTCTGACCAACTTCCTCTTTCTTTGCCATCTCTTCTCTTTTTCGAATCTATTGTTCAGCAGGTGCAGTTACTATTAGAGGTAGTAACTTTAGCCTGCCTATGTTGCGAGTTGCATCTCTCTCTAAGAGATGCAATGGCTTAGCGGTTAAGATGCCAATGCTGATGATCAGAAGATTAGAAGGTTGGCAGTTTAAGGGCCATGTGACACATAATGGGGGTAAGCTCCTGTCACTAGTTCCAGCTTCTGCCAACCTAGCAGCTTGAAAGCATGCAAATGCAAGTAGATAAATAGGTACCACTTTGGTGAGAAGGTAACAGCGTTTGGTGCAATCATGCTGGCCCCATGACACTAGAGCAATCCTCAGACAACACTGGCTCTTTGGCTTAGTAACAGAGATGGGGGAGAGGCAAAAATAAATAAATAGAGGAACTATGATGTGTGTATGTATGTATATATATTATTTTTCAGTTTACTTATGAGCAGTTCCGCATAGGAAGGCTATGTATGCTCTGCTCTGCTTAAGTCCTATAAATTCAAACCTGTGACTTTGATTAAGTCTATCTAGTGTGTGATCTTCCCCTCTTTTTTCTACCCTCTGCCTTCCCTGGTATTGTCTTTTCTAGTGAGTCATGACTTTGCATGATGTACACAAAGTATGACCGCACCAATTAGTCCTTTTGTCTTGTAGGGAGAGATCAGGCTTGATCTGTTCATGGGCAAATGTGTCTTTTTCATAGAATCATAGAGCTGGTAGAGACCATAAGGCCATCCAGTCCAACCCCCTGCCATGCAGGAACTCACAATCAAGACACCTCCAACAGAAAAGGACTGATTGGGGCTGTCACTCCCAACAGATAGCTATCCAGCCTCTATTTAAAGACCTCCAAAGAAGGAGATCCCATCACAACCTGAGGCATCACATTCCACTGCCGAACAGCTCAGTTCTTCCTGAGATTTAGGTGGAATCTCTTTTCCTGTAGTTTTAATCCACTGTTCCTTGTCCTGTGGAACTGTGGGAAATAAGCTTGTTCCCTCTTCAATATGATATCCCATATTTAAACATGACTTTTACATCCTCACTTAACCTTCTGTTCATCAGCCTAAACATTCCCCGTTTCCTAAGCCGCTCTTCATAGGGCATGGCTGCCAGAGTCTTCATCATTTTGGTCGCCCTCCTCTGGATATGGTCCAGTTTGCCAACATCCTTCTTGAACTGGACACAGTATGTCCATTGAGCAGAATACAGTGGTACTATCATTTCCTTTGATCTAGACACTATACTACTGTTGATGCAACCAAGAATCATGTTGGGTTTCTTGGCTGCTGCATCACACTGCTGATTCAGGTTCAGCTTGTGGTCTACTAAAATTCCCAGATCCCTTTCACATAAACTGTCATCTAGCTATGTGTCTCCCATTCCATCCTATATCTATGCATAGTACAGTATAGTATAGTACTTTACATTTCTCCCTGTTGAAAATTTTTGCCTGTCCATGGTATCCTCAGCATACTTCTCCAGCACCACATCTCAAATGAGTTGATTTTCTTCTTATCTAATTACTTCATTGTCCACCTCTCACACCTGTACGTGGTAAGGGGGAATACAATGGCTTGAATGATTCTAACTTTAGTGTCCAGCTGTACACTTTACATTTTAGTATCTTGTCTAGTTCTTTCATAGCTGCCCTTCCCATTAATAGCCTTCTTATTAACAATAAGCCCACTGGTGACCATACATACCTGAGTTGGAGATGCCGCCACCCTAAACAAATTAAAAGAGTTATCTATAACTTGGCTCTGAATACATCTTTAACATCAATGAAAAGAGCAGCAGACCTAAGCAACAGCTGCTTCAAAGGGAATATATCCTTCATATCATTGATTACAACCATCATTTTGAGAGAAAATCTTCTTCACAAAGGAGATGTGGCAAGCAAAAGTCAATAATGCATTCTATTTGTCTACATTTTCATCCAGCATCTCCTAACTACCATAAGGAAATTAAGGAAAGCTATCCATTTTTAGCAAATTGATAGCATGCTGATAGCTAGAGCCTCTTGCTGTAGCTTTCTGCTAGCCACCTATTCTATGAAGATTGCTAGTGAGAACTGTCCTTAAACACCAGTTAGAAGTCCTGGATCACACTCTTGTGTATGCAAGAATTATATTACTATATGAATTTTAAGATGACAGTCACTTTCAGGAGCACAGTGACAGGCAAAACCTACTGTATTATATAAACATCAACTGCCAGTCCTGGAATGTAGTTTATGTGGTTGAATGCAAATGTACAGGATACCATCTTCAAAAGGTGGTGAAAATAAACACAGACCTATGTACATGCTTCAGGAATTGTGTGTCTTCAATTTAAGTCACCTAGAGCAACCAGTGGTTAGACAGTTTATTTTGGAACACCACAGCTTCTCTGTTTTGTTTGTGTGTCATCTCTGCCATGTATTTAGATGTAATGGAGACTATCTGGAATCAAAGACTTAAGACTTTAACATTGCACAATATGACATTGCATAACATCATCAACTTAAGAATATTTCCAATGGAGTGTTTTATGCCACCATCTTGTATTCATCTTGCTTTTTGACTTCAGTTATTGAAGAAAGAAGAAGTCAAAATACTTTGCTGATATATTTATTGAGCTTTGCTTTTTTTTGTCACTCTAGTATATATCACCTGCTGGTTCTGCAGTCTTATTTATGTGATTTATATATGTGGAGAAGAGTGCTGAGGATTCTGTGGACAGACAAAAGGACAAACAAATGTGTCCTAGAGCAGATCAACCCAGCAATCTCCTTGGAGGCCAGGATGACAAAACTGAGGCTGTTATATTTTGAACACATCATGAGAAATCATGACTCACTGGAAAATAATGTTAGAAAAAGTAGAGGAAACTAGAAAGAGAGAAAGGCTGCATGCTAGATGAAAGGACTCTATTAAAGAGGTTACAGGAATGACTTTGCAGAAACTAAGCAGAACTGTGGAGGATAGGGAGGCTTGGAAATGGCTCATCCACAGAATTGACATGGTTTGGTATCACCTTGATCAAATATGTTTGATCAAGTATTTGATCAAGTCAATGCACTCCTGTATACCAGTTATTTCAAAGGTAAAGTACATGCTTAACTGTCTCTGATAGAAGACACTGGTATTTATTATTATTACTATTATTTATGGTATTTATACCCCGCCCTTCAGCCCTAAAGGCTATCAGAGCGGCTTACAATTATTATTTTTAATTAGACTAGTTCTCTGCCCTCAGGCTTACAATTTAAAAGTAGAAACACATTTAATATTCACTGAATCTCATTCCCTAAATATTTTATTCCTTATTTTCCACCCAAATGCTATAGAGATTTTATTGTATTCCACCCCCCCCCCAAACCCCCGTGGTGAATTTCTACACTGAAAAATTGTCCCTACATTCTGATACAATTTTTTCTGCATTTGCATTGGCAGAGAAAAGAGGGGAAGTGTCAAGGTAAAACTGATCTGGCAATTTATTGCCCCACCCCCTGCCACACACAACTTAGTAGTAGCCAAATAAAAGATTTGCTTTAAAAGGAACAGTATATTTACAAATTTGCTAAATATCAATTGATTTTTTTCAGTACTCCAGATCATGTGAAGCACTTTCATGGATAGAGAAATTGTCCTTCATAGCAGAAGATATGATGGATGGAGACTTGGCAAGAGTATTCCCTTGCCCATTGAATAAATACAGTTGGAATGGCTGGATGGGGCTCTTGTAGAAGACAGTTTCCTCTGAGGTTTTTTTTAATCCCTACTTCTTTGCAGAGAAACACTGTCACAGGTCCTCTTTGTCCCTGTCATGGAAAGAGGAAGGAAATGTAGCCCCAGAGATGAGAGGTCAGCTGATGTAATTTATCATCTAAATCCCTACAGAAAACTATACTGAGAGCATCTGTAAGTCTGAATATTAGTGTTCCACATAGAAGTGGCACTGCAGAAGTCAGATGGATTTGTGCAATATATGTGTCCATTAGCAAAGAAGAAGAATAGTTGAATAATCTCCCTCAACAAACAAGTGCTACTATGGCATGTGGCAGGACCCAACATCTAGCTTGCAAACTTTTCATGTAACTTTGGATGAATTGTTGGACTTCATCTCTGTGATTTGTTAAAATTTGAATTGACATATTGTCAGTGTAAGTTGGATTTGTTTTATATGGCCACTAAAGTGAAAAGGGGAGCAGCCTTACCTGGTCATGAGTAGTTTTAAAAATAACTAATTCGTCCATGCTTCTGAATCAAAATTTATTGTTTCAGAATCTCCTTTACTTTGGAAACATTTGTGAAGTCCAATGAAAAAGGAAGGGAGGGAGGGAGGATTATATATGAACAGGCATTTGCTGTTGTTGTGTGCCTTCAATTCATCTCTGACTTTTGCCAACCTTACTGTGAACCTAAGGGGTTTTCCTGACAATATTTATTCTGACAAGGTTTGCTATTGCCTTTACCAGTCAATAAATAAATACGTTGAGCTTTAGGAATGAATGGAAAGGAGAAATCCCTGCCCTCTTTTGCTCTCCAACCCCTCTGAAGACCTTAAAACTCCTTCAACATTTGAATGCATAGAATACAGACATCAACTTTGCATGGACTTTGCTACTTTTCTAGAAGTGTGTGTATAAATGGTTTCTTAGAGGTGTTTTTTTTAAACTCTGGACACTATCTTACATTCAGTGATGGACACAACAAGGTCTGGAGTCTTCCTATGACCCATTCTCCACCTGAGGTCCAATATATTTATAAATCTTTATCTCTTCCTTTTCTTTTCCCCTCTGAAACTTAGTAGGCAGTGGTAGCTGCAGTGGGAAAAGATGCTGCTGCAGCCTTCATCATTCTGGACATTATAAGTACAAATAGGAACAGTGGATACCATCAGTGCTATGAATGCTAAGACCTAAAGTTCTGGCTGACTGCTGCAGTACTGTAAGGTTTCATGATTTACTGGTGGGCACAGGAATACACCTAAAATTATTGGGGAAGTTTCAGTGAAAAGGGAAAGTTCTAAAGGGGTCAGAGCAGGACAAAATAAATTATGAATCTGAACTTCAGATGGGCTTGAGTTTGGTTTGTCATAAATTTGGAACTTCTTTTCTGATCAGTTTTGGCTAAATTCATTGTTTCTTAGCTGGATCCAAGAGCTAAACTGTACAAATGCTCTACTCCTAGTTTTGCACTGCAAATGAAGTAAAGATGTAGCTAAAATAAGCAGATAATGTTCTTACTTAGTAATTATTTTAAAATGTTTGAGATTGTAGTTTAAAACTGCTAATTGATTCAAACATGGAAGGTGAAATAGAAATAAAACAATCTCCAAAGCTATCCCTTTTTGCAACAATCAGGACACAGAAGGGTTGTTGACTTTAGTGAGATTTGTTGTAATATGGAATACAGGATTATACTCAAAAGCTTTCATTTAAAAATAGTGTGACTTCAGAGAATATATTGCAGCAGTCTAAACTGAGACTCTGTCCTTTACCAGCTTTATTGTCTCTGCAATAATAGTCATTTCAGTGCATTTTAGAAGATGTATTTTAGAACATGCACATTTTGAAACAAGTATAGTCTATGGTGTGGTCTAGCAGTGCTGGAGTGGGCTTTTTGAAATTGAATTCAAGTACCCACTGAATCATGTATTGGACTGTATGACCTTGAGGGCAGTCACTCCCTGTTTGACTAAACTGCCTCACAAAGTTGTAAAGATAAACAGGGGAGGAGGAGAGCCATACACATCAGAACTATGCACAACTCTCTCCCCCCCCCCCCTGGTTTTGATCCCAGTTAAACCACTTGGTTCTGACACCAATTCTGTCCAGATTTGGGATTGATTCAACCCAATCTTGGCTCAATTCTAAATCAAGATTCAAAAATCTAGATTGACAGTCCTTTTATTAACTTACATTGGAAAATCAAAATAGTTATAACGTGTGATACTTCCCCAAGTATTCATAAAAAATAGTGGGGTGTAATCTTGCCAAATTTTAGTTGGGTAACTTTAGGGGACTTTTTTTTTAAAACCAGGGAGCTGCACATGCCCTTGTTCTTCAAGGAAAAAAAAACACTAAACCAACGCTATAATGGGTGCTGACATGGGAACAGTGTGTGTGCGTGTGTGCATGTGTCTACTGCTCAGACTTGATCTTTCATCCTGTTTTTTTTTCTTATAGTGGCTCCCTAGTATCACTGTATTTTCCTAGAATATCCAGACAGTTGTGTTGTGAAGACAAGGTTGGTACGGTTGAAGTCCTGGGTGTTTTTTGATCAGTAGCAGTTATGATACCATTTTCCATTTCCTTGGAGAAGAAAATATTTCCCCCAATACTTCCTGGAGGGGACCTAGATGTGCCAAGCCTGTATGGAAGGTCAGTGCCAGGGTGGCGCCTCACTCCAAGCAGCCATTGGGTGGGATAAAGTTCCAGGTCTTGCAACTATTGCGGCTCCCAAATGTCCCACCCACCTCTACCTTTGTTCACACTGGTGCTTTTGTCATATTCTTCAGGCTGCAACTAGGCCACCTTCAGGGTCTGGTAGGAAATATTCCCATGGTATTGGAACATGGGGTTTTCACACTCCCTGGGGGTATGTAGTTTGTTGTTTTGATAGTTAGATTATTAGACAATGGCTCACTATTGGGTATAGTGTTAGGTAAGATGAATGAAGCTTGATAGCTGTTTCTTGTATTAGCATAAGCAGGTATAAGAGCTATATCACTGCACTTCTAACTTTTATGGCACTTGCTGCATATATCTGGAGAGATATGCCTGATAATCACAATAATTCCATTTGGTGATCTGGGCTGGTGTTGGAAACATGCATTTCAGGTTATTCTGCACTTCTTTCCTGCCCTAGGGAACTTGACCATGCTGAGACTTTTCTATCTGTATCCTTAACATGACTGCTGAATATTGCCTCTAAAAGTGTTAGGACATTCTTTTGGTGCTATAATGCCCTGGGAATTTACCCATTCTTGTTTGCTCCTTTAACCTAAGGTAGGTAACAATCCTGGAATCCACCCTCTAAAGAGTTTCTAAAGAAGAAGGAGTTTTATCAAAAGGGTACCGACATGGGAGATGTCTGCCTGTTAAGGATGTAATGGGGAACCCCTAATTATCTCCCCAAATTAGAAGTCTAGTTCCCAAGGGCTCAGGAACACTTGTTGGGAAGAGGAGGAAAAAAAACTCCACCCAATTTCCTGCTAAAGGAAGGAAATAGCCATCAGGTCCCCACCCCCATCAACTGTATGAGAGTAGAAAAAAATAGAAGTCAGGAAAGGTACACAGATTAGCTAGCATATTAAAGTCAGAGAACTTTACCGAGGCACACTTTTATTTTGAAGCTGAGTTCCTCCTGAGTGTGTGTGTGTTTGTTGGAGGAGAGAAGGATTCAGTTCCAAAAACCTTAAATTTAACACAGACTGGGGTTAACATCTGGATGTTGTAATTTTCAGGACACTTATTTTGGAGACCTGCATGAAGTGCACTAGTGTAAAGGAGGAGAAGGAAGATAGAAAGAAAATGGGGGATTCGGTTTCAAAGATTTTAGGATCAACACAGTTTGGACATAACATCCAGATTTTGGGGTTTCAGTACATAGATTTCTGAGACATGGCATGGACTACCAAAGAGGAAGGGAGAGATAATGGCCAGAATTCACTAAGGCATTTATGAATGCATACATACACTAGAGTCACATATACATGACAGATTCATATTCATGATCCCTACATATTCAATAGACTAGAAAATACAGAGGACTGGGGAAGTCAGACCAGGACACAATATTTAGCTATGTGACTAAAGTGTTATTCAGGTGGTACAGAATTCTGAATTCAACTTTCTGCTATCTATTCTGCAGGGAAAACATTTATATTTCAGAAAACAGCCCAGTACCTACTTTCCTAAAGATGTACCCACCAAATCCACCATATTCACTAAATTAATCTGTCATGCAATACTAAATAGGAGAGATGGACTGAGACGCCAAAATTCCACTGCAACAACATTCTGCTACCCATTCTAGGCAAAACCTATACAAGAAACAGGCAAGAAACCAAAAAGATTCCACTGGAACCACCATCTTGTACCTAGAAAACAGACATGATCTCTCACTTTCTAAAAACTCACACTCATCATATCCACCAGTTATACAAAATTACATGGGAGTAATGGAGCAGACTACAAAAATTCTAGATGAACCACCTTCATGTACCCAGCTCACTAATAGGAGACCTTGCACAAGTCATGCTCTCCATCTCAGAGGAAGGCAATAGCAAAGCCCCTCTGAACAAACTCTGCCAAGAAAACCCTGTAATACATTTGAATTAGGGTCATCAAAAGTCAGAAATGACTTGAAAGCATGTAATAACAACTGTCAATCGCAATCTGTCTCCTGCTGTTTAATTGCTCAACATAGTACGGGGGCAATAAAGCCATCCAGAACATCAAATTTCAAATGGTAATCCCCCCATCATGTGAGAAATGAAATAGTTAAATTTTTTCATCCTTCACCTGTGGGGAGAACAATAAATACATTTCCCACCCTTCTCCAGGGACCAGAAGAATTTTGACAGCTATTTCTATTCTCAATTCAAACTGATCAATCAGTAGCCTAGGAAGACCTTGGACACCCCCCCCTTTTTTTTTTTTTTTACAAAATTATAATGGTATGATTCCACTTTAATTTTCTTAGCAATACCCTGTAGAATCTTGAGATATGCAGTTTTAGGGAGAGTTACTGAGAATGTTTAATTAAAGAACTCCAACATATCACAAACTACAACCCACAAGATTCCCCAGAATTTTGCCATAGCAGTTACAGTGGTATCATGGTGCTAGAACTGTGTAGTGTGAAAGGCACCCTGGTCATATATTCACACCCCTAAGATTCTTGCATTTCTTACATGGCTGTATTTCTGAATACATTTCTGAATTCAGAGGCATTTCTGAAGAGGATGGGTAGGAGATTGGCTCATTAAAACATCATACTGGTTTTCTGCTACATATTGTCCAGAATGTGAAGTCATAGATCAACTGACAATGCAGGTATATACTTTAAAGGAGACTGTGTTAAAATTTTAGCCACACAGTACATAGTTACATTCACACTATGCATGTAATACACAGAGCAAAATCCTTCTGGTACAACCATCTGCATTAGAAAATTAGATGGATATTCTAATATGAATGAGTACTAGTTAACAGATGTCCTGAGAGTGAGGACTTCAGTTTCAACTGTAACAAGCGATTTCATGTGACAGACATCAGGAGGTAATAACACCTGTTCAAACAGAAAATAATCATACATTTTCAGTAGATCTGAATGCTAAGGTCCCCCCTCCCCCCGCCAAGGCATGTGTTCACATCATATTCTGCAGCTTGTTTTTGTTTTAAGTCAGCTGTGGTGTATCTGCATCTAAGACTCTCTTAGTAGGTAAATGGAATGAAGTGGGTAATGTAAATTGAGTGAAAGCCTTATGTGTAGTTAATGCAGTGGGAAGAGAAAGAGATCTCTCTTTCTACCAAAAAAAAAAAGGAGTCTGAAGAAGGAAAAGAGACAACACAGGGTGGAAAAGAGAAGGGATGGAGAGTCTGTTCTTTTCTGCTGAAAGAGGTAAACCTGAGGGCTAGAATGAAGACAAAGAGTAGTGATCAAAGCTTTCAGATAGGTGTGGTGATATAAAGAGTATGCTATAGGGTATGGAGAAAAGGAAATGGAAGAGGTTTGACAGAGTGAAATGAATAATAGCACACTTCACCAATTCCAAAGTTAATCAAGTGATATGGAAATGATCTAGAAGTGTAGTGCTAATCAAAAGGTTAAAAGTGTCCTTAGAATGCTTTTAGCTGTGTTTCCCTACACTTTTGCCATGTAGATTTTTTCTTTTTCTTTTTTTGAAAAAAATTTGAGTGCCATTTTTAAAAATCAAATATAGGGCCTTATTTGTTAGATGGAATTTAAAAATAAAAGAGAAAAAATAGATTTTCTCCTGTCCTTGGCTGAGCGAAGCATTTGCTGGATTTTCTTCGCTCAGCCAAGGACCAGACAGATGCTCTCACAGCCACAGAGTTTACCGCATACCATGCAGCTGCAGGCAAGTCTACATACCACCAAACGCAGTGTGCAAACAAAAAGCAAGGAACATGAGAGACACTGCCGACTGGGCCAGCCAGAAAATCAGCAGTAGCAAAACATGCCAAAAACTATCCTGGGCATAAAATACTGTTTGAAAACACTGAAATTCTGGACCATACCAACCACTATCATGTCAGGATGCACAGGGAAGTCATTGAAATCCACAAACACCTGGACAATTTCAACAGAAAAGAGGAAACCCTTAAAGTAAACAAGGTTTGGCTACCAATCCTAAAAAATAGCAAGATAAAGACTCAACAAGTGCAAATGAGAAATCTCCCAGGGTCAGGGGTTTCCCAGCAGACAATGAGCACTAATAAGCAGACACTAATCCTCTTTTGTAGACCCTCCTACCCTGAGGCCTGTCATTAGCCACAAAACAATACACATGAAAATCACTCCTGCCTTTCCAGGTCACACAATATATATATATCCAACTCCTTTCCTGGCCAGCATACTCTGAAGATGTCAGCCACAGATGCTGGTGAACTATCAGGAAGAAACTCTTCTAGAAGATGGACACATAGTCCGAAAAACCCACAAAACTATGGATGCTGGCCATGAAAGCCTTCGACTTCACAGAAAAAATAGAGCTAAAGTGAAGATAAAAAATTCATGCTGAATATTTATGCAAGGAACTTTTCAAGCTGAAATACCATCTTTTGGCACTTACTTTTAGATGCAAATAAATGAGGACTGTATTTTTGAAACATTCTTTCTGAACAGCTATGCGCACAAATCATCTTTATGGGAGAATAATTGCTTAAAACAACTCTGAAAGCAACTAATGGCCATCATGTTTGGCGCATGATTGTCACAGGCTGTCTTTTTCTGCACTTTCTGAACTCTAATGTGTGATTACATCACACAACTTTTTATATGTGTCTATGCATAAATGTATCTCTTCTTTAATATTACTTATTAAATAGAAAATTGTGATGAAACAACAGCTGTGATTATAGATTGTAAGTGAAATATCTTGCTTATCATCTTTTGAAAGATACATAGCTTGTTATGCTATTCATTGCTTTTTATTGCCTTTTTAATACAAGAGTTAGGACTGATAAGAGAACGGCATAAAACCTGAGGTGGGGAAAATGTTATCTGAATGCTTCTAAACAGTCCCAGGTGTCTTCAAAGTTAGATTTAAAGGTAACTAAAAATGATATTCATCATGTCAATGAAACAGCATCATGTCCAATCTGAGCTGTTCTGAGAGCCTTTAGGGCTGAAGAGTGCGGTATAAATACCGTAAATAAATAAATAGGTCAAAGCCCCCTCCCAAAAAATAACCCCTATCATGTTCAATCACTATATTAAGTTTGAAATGTATCTTAGTTGAGTGCTAACTCACTAAGATGGTAATTTGTTACAGGTGATTTCGTTATTTGTGGCGTATTACTTTCAAGTTCTGGAACTATCACATCAGCCAAGAAGAACAGGTCATTCAAGCAGCTGGTGGCTTCTGCAGGGCTGTGAATCCAACCTGAAGATGATATCCTAAATAGGTTCAACACTCTGGTAGAGTAAAGATGACTAAAATGATGCTATAAAGCTTTGGAAATATTGGGAAAATGTGTAGCTTATTGGAAAAGATTGCTTGGTAATATGGAAGACAGTAAGAAAAGTGGGGGGGGTTGTACTACAGGTGGATTGACTCAGTCAAGGACACCATAGCCCCAGGTTTGCAGAAGCTGAACTAGACAAGATAATTGGGGGGGGGAGACTAGAGCTGAGCCTCATATGAACACAATGCCCTCTTTTTGAACAATCATAGTTCCTGAAGCACAATCATATCCATGTGTGAAGACTTATGGGTAGTGGAGTAGAAATTGAATGACTAAGAAGTGCTGGTTTGAAGCAGGGTGACCAAATGTCATAACTGCAAACTGGGTATTTAGGCACAGGAAAGGCACAGCAAAACGTAGGCCCTTACAAAATAAATGATAAAAAATTAATATAAATGTAAATTCATGTTTCTCTACCATGCTCAACATGGAGGATGTTTTGAAATTCATCCCAGAAGGTTAAAATGTAGGACATGTCCTGCAAAAGGAGGCTGTCTGGTCACCATGGCTTGAGGGCACAGAAAGCTAAAAAAACCTTTCGACTAGCTTTTTTTGTATGCATTTGCAGTCAAGCACGCACACACACACGCACACACAAATGTGCTAATACACGCACTCTTTAGAACTTATAAATAGGACAGCAAAAGTTGTTCCCTAATCAATAAATCCCACTGAGGAAACATTTAACACTCATCCTTGCCTGCTAAAGCATAATCCACCTTAAAAAGAGAATGGTATCCAACAATAGCTGGATGTTTCATTACAGACATTTTTTAATTAAATGTTATTCTCACACACAGATACATGGGGGAGAGGGAGAGAGGGGGGGAATACAATAAACAGATGAATCCTAAACCCACAGGTTCCTGGCTAAACTAGTAATCTAAACATAATTTGTGCCACAAATTATTCCTTTTTAAAGTGAAAAAAATAATCCAGCACCCATTTCTAGGGGTACAGTGCACCCTGTTTACAGTAATGTGAAAAGAGTCCCTTATAGGGAGCCCTGGTGATGCAATGGTTACATGTCATTACTGCAGCTACAAGGTTGTGAGTTCAATCCCAGACAGGGCTCCAAGGTCTACTCAGCCTTCCATTCTTTCATAGGTCAGTAAAATAAGTACAGTGGGTCCTTGCCTTACGCAGGGGATCCGTTCCGGATCCCTCCGCGTAAGGCGAATTCCACCTATGCTCGAGCCCCATTGGAAACAATGGGGCTCGTGCGTGATGGCGCAGCGGCACGGGCGCGCGCACCCATTCAATTGAATGGGACGCGCTGCCCCTTTTGCCCTGCACGCGCGCCGCAGCTTCAGCGCGTATGCTCAAGGCCGCGTATGGCGCGCCCGCGTATGGCACGGGCGCACTGTACCCAGCTTGTTGGGGACAATAGGCTTTCACATTGTAAACTACTTAGGAATGCTAGTTCACTGATAAGCGGTATAGAAACGTACTTGCTATTGCTATTGCTATTATAATAGTATATGTCAATACAAACAAGTATTTTGAAGCATCTTCCCATGATTAAATATGTCAGTAAAATGCTGGACATATACATTTGTGGCAGGAGTGTTAATTTTCATATACAATAGTCACATTCAATTTCCCATATTACTTTTCAAATCAAAGACATTATTGGTATGTATTCTAATCCTTGCCAGATTCTGTTATAATTGATACATAACTCAGCAACTGCTCAATAACAAAGCAGGTGCTTGCTTATTGTTCTTTTGACAAAAAGGAAGCATCACAGGTAATTATGGTGTGGTATTAGCTTTACTTGTTATAGTTAAATGCACTAGATGTTGGTGACATTCAGAGACTGTTCTATCAAAAGGACTTGCAGCTGAAATTTGGCTTGTAAATCAGGACAGATTTTATGACGCCAAGGACAACCTGTCAAGGAACATCTTTTGTAATGAGGTGTTCGAATGAGATTAGACAAACTGAGAGAGGAGTATTTTATTTGCTTTCCTTTGATGCTTTTCTGAAGCCAGTAAAGAAAGACTGAGAAATGTATTTTTCAACCAGATTGCTACCCATGTTCTGAATATACTTTTTATTTATTTTTAGGGCCAATTCACATGGTTTTCTTTTATGTGAAACATGTGTGGCATAATGAACCCACGTGTTGGTTATCTAGACATTCATGCATGGATTAAATCATGCACTGTGGTAATGTAGAGATGCATCTGCACTGCAGATATAATACAGTTTGACACAACTTTAACTGCCATATTTTTCCATATATCAAAGGAGTCACAGACAGAATAGGGAAACTGGTAAGGAAACACAGCTTCCAAATGGTCTACAAATCGACCAAGAAAATCCAGCAAATGCTGCACTCAGTGAAGGACAGGAGAGACCTTCTTATGGCCACAGGAGTTTACTGCATACAGTGCAACTATGGACAAGTCTGCATAGGGACCATCAAAAACAGTGTTCAAACACGAATCAAGGAACAAAAGAGTCAGCCAGAAAAATCTACAGTAGTAAAACACATACAAACCATTCTTGGCATAAAATGCTATTTGAAAACACTGAAATCCTGGACCATGGCAGCAACTGTCGGGTCAGAATGCAAAGGGAAGCCATTGAAATCCACAAATATCTAGACAACTTCAACAGGAAAGGAGAAACCATTAATGTAAACAAACTTTGGTTACCAGTCCTGAAAAAGACAAAAATCAACGGTGAGGGGGGTTCCCAGCAGACAATGGATCATTAATTAAATAGACCCCTTGAGGCCTTGCCATTCAACATCAGAAAAGAATGATAGCCCTGTTTAAATATTTGAAGACCAGCAGGAAAGCACACTCTATAAGCAAGGAAAAATAATTTTTAAAAAGCCATGGGAGCAGTATAATGAAAAACTATATAAAAGAGATGGGAAAATAGCAAAAGGGCTGTACAGATCACCCCTTTGGGGCGGTCTGCAGCCTCCCCTTTTCATCCTGGATGGAGGCTGTGACAACCGCATGCTATGGCCTCTGGAAGGAGCAAAAAGCAGCCCCCAAAAAGGGGCTTCTTTTTGCATCTCAGAAGGGACACCATAGGCACTCACACGCCATGATGACGCCCCTGGTGTGGAACGCTGTTTAGGCGATACACATGACGAGCATCATCATGGCATGCACCATGTACACAGGTGCGTGTCAAAATGGCACCCGGGTGACACAGTGAGAGCTCAGAGCATCCAGACACTCAGCCCTCACCGTGGATAAGGAGGTCCAACTGTATTTTTTAAAAATTCAAACTTTCATTAAAAATTATTTTTTAAAAAAAAATTAAAAAAATATGCAGCCTCTCCTTTCTCCTCCCATTGAGCACAATCCCATTCCCCCCCATCTCTTCAAGCATTTCAAAGGGAATCAGATGAATGCCACAGCCTGTTTCTGCCAAAAGACAGGTGTTTGAGGAGCAGTGATGTCACACAACTGGTGTAGTCCACACATCCTGCACAAACTTAATGATACAATTGGAGTGGGCTCCATTTCAGCACTGTAACAGGTGTGAAATTCTGGATCAGGCAGAATAATATTTTCATGGGATCGAAAATCTAAGGGGATCTAAGGGGTGGCTTCATGCTGCCCCTTTCCTCACCATATTGGGGGTCACAAAACTGCATGCCACAGCCCCAATCTGGTCTTTTTGGGCACAAAAAGAAGCATTAAAAAGCAGCTCCTTTCCACATCATGGAAAGGGTGCCCTAGCCACCATGGTGGCCGCTTTTCGGTGTGCCTTTGGTGCAGTGCTTTCAAACACTGCACAAATGGACCACCATGATGCCCCCCACTGTGTGGTTGGGCACACAACATGATGCCGGTGTGGGGGTGGTGTGGGGTAGCCAGTGTGCATACACCGTGCCCTCCTGGCACCCCCTCCCCCCGTCGGCATATAATGCAGGTCTGTACAGGCTCTAAATTGTTCTACATAAGGATTTTATTTTTCCTTGGATCATGGAAATTTGGCAGTCAAAGCTATATTTTGCATGATAAAAAGTTACTGAAAAGAAGCTAACCACTTTGTTATTATTTTTAGTAGAGGCAAATAATGTGCAACATATATTTGATTCCAAAGCTGTAAGAGGACTTATCTGAGATAAAATCATAGCTTTATCATTACTAGCATTTCCCCCAGCTTGTCCTATATTTCACAACAAACATCTGTTTTTGTCTTATTTGAATGTTAGTACACCCATCGGATCAGACAATGGCTTGAATTTAATTGTTAGGAACAAAGAGCTTAGAACATTGAAGAAAAAGAATATTAAAGCTTTCAAGTATAAAATAAATTCATAAAACATTGAATATGCTCTTAATTTAGCTAGGCTTCCCATCATCTGGACTTCTTTGTTCCAAAGCTTTTTATGTATTGTCTGGGAAATAAGAACTTAACAAGACACGAAATATCTATAACCTGGCTTGCCTTGCTATTTTCAGGCCATTATTCACTTTGAAAAACAAGGATTTAGTAAACAGTGCATGCAATACTTTCCACTCATATATTTGAACTTTAGTGTAGCACAGGATAGTGGATGTGAACTATAAGACTGTCATATTGATAAAAGTAGGAGACAGTAATGCTTTAGACCACCACAAATATAATGTTGTCTGCCTTCAAACATGGTGAAGAGGTTGAGGTCAACATACTAGACCTCTCTTCCCTCTTAGACACAAGAGGCACATACCATGCCTTAACTACTTAATTAGCTCCCATTTATCCAAAATTTAAGACTGAGCTTCAATGTTCTTTTCAATTTTGGTTACAGTAAATTTAGTGTTAGCTGTGATTTTTTAAAAATGAATTTGCTAATGAAACTTAAGTGCAGAGGAGGAAGTAAGGCCAGGTACAGACTGGCACAGCCGGTCTGGGGCAAAAATTAGGGTTATGTAGGGCTGGGTGTCCTCATACACCCAGCCCTACTATCGGTGCGTGGGCACAATCATTCTGTGCGCCCATCCAAATGGGGCGTGCAACAATGACGTCCACACGGCATGGCACCCAAACAGCACCACATGACATGGCGCCCAAACAGCACCACACCACACCGCAATACATACTCCACCACACATCGTTGCACTCAAGCACATGTCGTAAAAAGAACCCACCGGGAGCGGGTTCTGTTTAGGGCTCCCCCGGTATTTGTCTGCCCGGGCTTCCATCCGGGGTAGAAAGGGACAGTGTCTCACTGCCCCCTTTCTCCCAATCTGTACAGGCCTCAAATTCCCAAGATGAAACTGTACCCTCTTACATCTGGCTTAGACCCAATTCCTTCCTCAATGTTAATAGAAAACCAGAATTAACATCTCGCCTGGTCCTTTGAGCTTAGTTCCAGGTTCTTGAATTAAAAGGACACTTTGCAATACCAGTTAGTGGGAGCATAAGTTCATCTAGGTTCTCTTCTCTGTCAAAATGCTTAATGACACTTAAAGTTTCATAAAACCCAGATTAAATATATGTTGATATTCTGCATAAATATGATATATCAAGGGAAGTCTTAATCAGACAGCTCCTCTGGTTTTGTCATGAGTGTTCAGACACACTTCTATTATATTTTTGCTTCTGTTTTCAGAAGTTTTTTTTTTTTATTTTGACCCATGGTAACACCTACTCCTTTTTGTTTCCCCCACTCCCCCACCTTTCAAAGCAGGGTAAGGCACCTTCTGTAGGGCCAGGACCATTTTTGAGGCTGGACAAGTTCTCAAAAGGTACAAGTTCTCAAAATGTACATGATAAAGGGACATGGTTGAAGAAGGGAGCAGGTGGAGCTTAGCAAAAACAGTTATGGAGAAATTGCATAAAACAGAAAAAGACAGACCACTTTTTAATTTAAGTTTTATTTCATTTTTATATTTAATTTTCATTATTAAAAATACAATTTCCACCACCTATTATTAGCAAAAAAAATCTTCCAGTCATGCATGATTAATAGTATTTGGAAATTTTAATTTCACTGTTAACAGAGAATTCTCCCCTGTTAATACTTAACTACAATCACCTCACTCATATTTGATTATTATTAAATTTATATTTATCAATAAATACACTTTGATACTCTTGCCTTAAAGTCCACTTCCTGTTCTAATCATTAGGTGAAACCAATTAAACTCTTTTTTTAACTCTATGGGATTTAATTTAATCATGTCTGCTACAGGTCTCATTGGTTTTGAATATTAAGACTATTAAGATACTCTGAATATTGTTAAATATTAAGATTATTATTATTATTTTTGTTTTAATGCTAGGCTGTACTGATCACTTACTCAGTACTTTTACAGTAAAAGTAAAGCATACTTATCTTTCTTTTCAGACTATGCAGCCATTATGCTTTATTGAAAGTGTAATTTTGACACCACATTTGAAGCAACATGTGGAATCTCTTGGCACTGGGGAGAGTCTGATAAAGAAGATGTGATTGTATATAAGATTTGTTAATTAATGTATTCCCCAAAGCTCTGAGTTTTCAAGTCCTTTATGCTACTTCAAAAATATTTGATTTACATTATGGAACACTGCTCATATACTTGTCTGCTACAATGACAAGGAATCTGTATTAACACTTAATGGTGAACAATTCAGCTGGTCCAGTGGGATCTTGTAGTTCATGGGGTCAAAATGTCTAATTCATCAACAGTATTCAAGAAGGAAGCAAAGATTCCTTAATAGCCTCCAAGGGCAACCCAGAGTTATCTAAATGGAGTTCTGTGAAGTTTACACAACATTATATTTCCAATTGAAACATTTACTTCTTGTATAGGCTCATGGGCGCGTTACAGACCGCCGTAAAGCGGTGGCCTGCACCTGCCCCTTTCCCCACTGGATCAGGGTCGCAGTGGCGAGAGCGGCAGCCGCTGAGGCCCTGATTCGCCACTTTCCAGGCCATGGGGAAGCGGCAAAAGGCCACTTCCCCGAGCCCTGGAAAGGGGTGTCCTTGGGGCTTCAAGCCCCAAGGACCCCCCGCGGTGGTGGGGAGGAGGAGAAAGGGGCTGCTTGGCCCCTTTCTCCCTTGCGTCGCTGGGCGCAGCCATCTAAAGGCTGCGCCCAGCAATGCAAGACCAGGAAGGAGCTCCGTTTCGGAGCTCCTTCCTCTGCTGACGAAAGGGCGCACTAAGCACCCTCGCGTGGCGCGAAAGCGTCATATCCGCACTGTCTCATTTGGAGGCAGCACGTTCATGATGCCATCATGGCGGCCCCCATGTAGATGGGGCACCACCATATTGTACGTCCTCAGGACGTATTAGGCTTGGGGAAGTCAAGAAGTGACGCCCCTTTTTAAACCTAGGACGTCCTGAGGACGTCCCTTATGCCTGTCTGTAACGTGCCATAGAATAATAGAATCATAGATTCATAGAATCATGGAGTTGGAAGAGACCACAAAGGCCATCCAGTCCAACCCCCTGCCATGCAGGAAATCACAATCAAAGCATACCCGATAGATGGCCATAGAACCTCTGCTTAAAGACCTCTAAGGAAGGAGACTCCACTACACTCTGAGGGAGTTTGTTCCACTGTTGAAACGCCCCTACTTTCAGGAAGTTCCTGCTAATATTGAGGTGGAATCTATTTTCCTGGAGCTTGTATTCATTGCTCCAGGTCCTTGTCTCTGGAACAGCAGAAAAAAAGCTAGCTCCCTCCTCTATATGGCATCCCTTCAAGTATTTAAACAGGGCTATCATATCACCTCTTAACCTTCACTTCTCCAGGCTAAACATCCCCAGCTCCCTAAGTCGTTCCTCATAGGGCATGGTTTCCAGATCTTTCACCATTTTAGTTGCCCTCCTTTGGACACGCTCCAGTTTCTCCACATCCTTTTTAAAATTCTGGTGCCCAGAACTGGACACAGTATTCCAGGTGGGGCCTGACCAAAGCAGAATAGAGTGGCACTGTTACTTCCCTTGATCTAGACACTATACTTTTGTTGATGCAGCCTAAAATTGCATTGGCCTTTTTAGCTGCCACATTGCACTGTTGACTCATGTTCAATTTGTGGTCTACTTGGACTCCTAGATCATTGTCACATTTAGTCCCATTTGTCCTTTGTCTGTGCATTTCATTTTTCTGCCCCAAGTGCAGTACCTTACATTTCTCTGTGTTGAATTTCATTTTGTTAGCTTTGGCCCAGCTTTCTAGTCTATTCAGGTCATTTTGAATTTTGATCCTGCCCTCTGTGGAATTAGCTAATTTGGTGTCATCTGCATATTTGATAACTATGCCTTCAATTCTGTCATCCAAGTCACTGATAAAGATGTTGAATAGCAGTGGGCCCAGGACAGTTCTGGGACAGAATAGAAGGAACCCCACTGGTCACTTCTCTACAAGATGAAAAGAAGCCATTGTTGAGCACCCTTTGGTTTTGGCTGGTCAACAAATTACAAATCCATGTAACAGTTGCCTTGTCTATCCCACAATTTACAAGATTGTTTGCAAGAATGTTATGAGGAACTTTGTCAAAGGCCTTACTGAAATCAAGATATACTATACCCACATCATTCACTTCATCTACCAAGCTGGTAATTTTATAAAAAAAAGGAGATAAGATTTGTCTGACATGACTTGTTTCTCTGAAACCCATGTCGACTTTTGGTGATTATGGGCTTGACTTCTAGATGTTCACAGACTCTCTGTTTAATTATCTGCTCTAGAATCTTTCCTGATACAGATATCAGACTAACTGGACAAAAATGGTTAGAATCCTGTTTGTTTGTTTTTTTCCTTTTTGAAGTCTCGTTAGCTTTATTATGAAATCCACCATTCTGTTGCTATTTGTTTTACATTTACTAAATTAAATGCAATTTAGAAAGTGCAAAGTTTAAGTATTCAGTCCAATGAGTCCTTCTGTGTAGGTTAATAAGCATTGTAAGTTCCCTTTCAGTTTGAATTTTGTGTTTTCCAGTGGGCATGGAAACTATTAAGTTACTTAGTGGTAACCATGCATATTCTTCTGAGGATAAAAGGAAGTATGCTTCCAGTAACTAATTTTCATTTCAGCTTGTCTCCACCTGAAAAAACATTTCTGCAGTTTCTGTTCACTCTGTCATGAAGATTTAACACAGTGCAATTTAGGCAAGCAATGCTCTTGTTTATTTTTTATCCAAATGTTTGTTTTCTTCCTGAGTAATCACATGTCTAATGTTGCTTAAATGATGCACAAACATTGACCACAAAGACATTTACCATATATGGAGTATGAAATGCCAGATGTCCAAGCTGAATTGGATAATGGAGTGTACCAAAGAATTTCAAAAGAAAATCAATCTGTACTTTATAGATTATAGCAAAGCCTTTTCTTTTGACATTCTGTGATGTGTTCCATTATCCAGCATATGTTTGCAATATGATCCCTAGTGCCTCTTTCTTTCCTGAAACCAGCTTGGACAGCTAGCATTTCTTGCTCCATGTTTTGTTTGTCTTTGTTGTCGAATTTTGAGCATCATTTTGTTTGAATGGGAAATTAATGCAATGGTCCTATAGTTACTGCAAATGCATGTTGTCCCATTTCTTGGAGATTCAAAGGCATATTGGGCATTTTCAATCTGTAGGCCATTGTTTTGTTTTCTATATTTGTCAACAGATTTTAGTTAGAACTAGAATAAATTCTGTCTTTGTAGGCTGAAGCAGCTCTTTTGGTATGCCATAGGTTGCTGGTGATTTATTCCTTCTAAGGGCTCCAATTTCAGCTTCACTTTTTAAAACTGATAGTTCACATATGAGATAGTCTTGAAAGAAAGCAACTAATTGTAATGAACAGTAGATATTATATGTAGGTGGATTAATAAATGTATAGATGGAAAGACACATATACACAGACAAATGTATAAGTAACTTAATAATCTATGATTTGTATACATGAATATGTACAAAACTGTACTTGACATATTGTTATAATTACGTTTTTAATTGGGGTGATTGGTATGGATTGATTTGTTTATCACTGTGGAAGTCATAAAATAATTTAAAGCTATTTTTAAAATGTAGAAATGAAGTGGACAGTGGAGACAGAAGATGTGTTGGAAAATGACTGGAGTATACAAAATAATATGACACAGCTCCAGTCATCTAGTCATTCTCAGATGGTAAAATAAAAAGCTAAATAAGATTGGAAAGCACTTCATTGTGCTTTTAGTTTGTAGAATGAAAGATGTATTTAACAGTGAAAGAGTCCCACAGCACACAATTGCACATTGCCTTGTGTCTGGTATTTTTAAACAAAGTCCCATTGAAACAGAATGATAAGAGAAGGATAATTACATATGTCCTTAATTACATAGCATACATTGTGAAGATAAACAGCATTTGCTCATTTTCAAAAGAAAATAATCATAATTACTGTATAGCCTTCAGAATACTTAATTGCTTTTGAGTAATTATCCCCCACCCCACCCTGTATACTATGTTCAGTTTAGTTTCCACAACAAACAACACAGAATAATAAAAAGTAAAGTTGACAATCACATTGTTTTTGTTTTTTAAGTTCTAGAATTTTGGAACTGCATTTAACTTTGTTTTCATATTTCTAATATTATAATTCTCAGTTCTTGCACACAGATTTATATGAGTCTTGCCTTTCACTTTAATATCTAGTAACACATTTTCAACTTTCAGTTAGTTGTGTGGATAGAGCCAGCATGGCATAGTGATTTGAGTCTTGCTCTATGACACTGGAGACCAGGATTCAATTCCCCATTTGGCCATGAAATCCACTGGGAAACGTTGGGCAAGTCACACAACCTCAGCCTCATGGGAAGTCAATGACAAGCCTCCTTTGAACAAATTTTGCCAAGAAAACCCTGTGACAGAGTCACCATAAGCCAGAAATGACTTGAAGGCACACAGCAACAACAAATAGACTATAGAGTTGAAAGTGACCACAAGGGCCATCCAGTCTAACCCCCTGCCATGCAAGATGACACATTCAAAGGACTCTTGACAGATGGCCATCCAACCTCTGTTTAAAAACCTCCAAAGAATGAAACACTGTCACATTCTAAGATTCTTAATCTTAAGGAAGTTCTTCCTAATGTTTAGATAGAATCTCTTTTCCTATAGTTTGAATCCATTGTCATATGTCCTAGTCTCTGAAGCTGCAGAAAATAAGCTTGCTTCATTCTCAACATGACAACCCTTCAGATATTTGAACATGGCTATTATGTCACCTTCATCTTCTCTTGCCAGCTCCCCAAACCTCCTCATAGGTCAGGGTTTTCACACCTCAACATTTAGGTCACTCTCCTCTGGACACGCTCCAGCTTCTCAACATCCTTCTTGAATTGTGGTGCCCAGAACTAGACACAGTATTCCAGATGAGATCTGACCAAAGAAGAATAGAGTGGTATGACTAGTTCCTTCATTCTAGACACTATACAGTATACCTTTTGATGCAGCCTGGAATCATTTGGCTTTTTTAGCTACTGTATCACACTGTTCAGCTCATGAGTCATTTTCTGCTCGTGGTCTTCTAACCCATTTACTATCTGTAAGCTTCATTTTTTCTATCGAAATGTAGTATCTTGCATTTCTTCCTGTTAAAAATCTTTTTTGAAATTTTGGTCCAGCTTTCTAATCTGTTAAAGTCAATCCTAAACTATTTAGATAATTGTATGGTCTTGGTCACTTCCTTTCTTTGAATTTAGTGCAATCTCTTCTGTTTCTACTCATGCACAAGTCCCATTGATATTTAATCCCATGTAAACATGAAAAAGCTATGGATATATGATTGCTTCTTAAACTGATCTGACTAGAAGACAAAATGGCTTGTGAATTAATTTGAAATAGAAACCTCATATTTTCACATGGTTATTATTGTCTTTGTTGATGTTGTTGTTCATGATGATGCTATTGTAAAAAAGACAAACTTTTGGCCTTCCTAACTTTTTTCTGTTGCAAACTTGCTGAAGTAGTGGCATGAATTCAGTTTTTTTTCCTCTGTATTTTTTTAAAATATTACATTTAAATATTTAGTAGTACCAACTTTGCTCACTTTTCTTTATACCATATTTTGGGCATCCTGATATAGTGTGCCTTATAATTATAATAATACAGAGAATATGAGGCAGGATCAACTGCTTGAATAGTTCTATATTTCCAGCAGTGGCTAAGTCAGGCAGCAACTTACTCTCAAAAGTGCTATTGACAGAAACTGAAAAGGCTTTGAAAGCAGTTTGTGGTATGGAAGTGACACCTGATATTCTAGGACAAATCATCTTCAAATCCCCACTAGACCTGCCTAACCCATTTTAAGTAACTTTTTGGATCCAAGCCACATTGATTTTTTCTTTTCTTTTCTTTATTTCATTCTAGCTTGGAATGCCATTCATTTTCAGATTCAAGGACTTATAAAAAGGACAACATTATACATGTATATTCTGAATTAACTCTGATCAAATTTAATAGAGCGTATTCCGAGGTAAGTAGGTTTGAAAATGCAGCTTTAATATGCCTCTTAGTACTAAATCCACATCTTGGAATTGTTTAGCTCAGCTGGTGAATTCTTTGCCCCAAATCGATAATTTATTCTAAAGAACAATAAATTTGTTTGCCATGTTTTTACCTCCTTCTTCATTCACACTGTGACTACACCTTAGTGCTTTTATGGTACTAGTTCTAGCACATTAGTTGTAAAGGATCTGCTATAACAGAAGGAATCTTTCATGGATAGGTTCATGGTAGATGTCAGCCAGACCTGGTTTATGTATTGCTCTTTTATTAGTAGTACTACAATGAGCAGTATTACCAGGAAAATGTGTTTGTGTGTGTATTTAAGTGCAGTGAAATTGTTGTGAAAGTAACCCATCATGGTATTTTAAATAAGGGAACAAAGATGTGTGTGTGTGTGTGTGTGTGTGTGTGTGTTAAGAGTTTTTTGTATTTTAGATTATGAGATTATGATGTAAAAAAATCCACAAGAAGGTGCTAAGAAGTTATTCAGATGGTAAAAATAATCCAGGTAGAATCTGTGTTGAATCTTTGTTATTCACCTGCATTTTGAATGCATCTGATTAAACTTTTTGGGGGGAGGGACAAAAACCACACTTTACCTGGAATAATCAAAGTTGGATTCTTTCCCCTGAGTTATTCTAAAAGATTTAGATTCTCAGCCATAACTGATGCAATTAGACCCAGGATAAATCGGGATAAAACACTGCATGACTTGAATGTGCTTCAAAGACATTCACATAATCAGTCCCATCTTTATTCAAATGTTGACATGTACAGTGGTACCCCGGGATACGAAATACCCAGGTTACGAAATTTCCGGGATACGAAAAAATCCCATAGGAAATAATTGTTCCGGGTTACGAATGTTTTTTCGGGTTACGAAAAAAATTTTGGTGCTTTTTTCGGCTTTTTCGCACGAAATCGCGGCTTTTCCCCATTAGCGCCTATGGCATTTCGGCTTGCGAATGCTTTTCGGGTTACGAAAGCGGCGGCGGAACGAATTAATTTCGTAACCCGAGGCACCACTGTATAAGCAATCAAGCTCACAGAGAGGTGCATAGATGTGGTTCTATAGTGTGAATAACAAACCTGGAATACATGAGTGAGATTATTCACATTGTCATGTTTAAAAAAAAAAAAAACACACACACACACACACAGAGTGTGAATGACCCTAAAATTAGCAATGGTTTGAACAATTTTAATTGGGAGATGGATCAGATACTGGGTTAGACTTGGTTCATTGGCTAGATTTTCCTCATCCATATAGCATAGCTGATACCTTAAAGGAAATTACTATCAATTACCCCTCACCCACTTAAAACTGGACAGATGTAGTGGTGTGACTACAGGGGTGCAGACTGCACCAGGTGACATCTCAGAGTAGGGTTGAAACCTGGTCAGAGCATCCTCTTTCTGCAGGGGGGGATGTGACACCACGTGATACCAGGTGACACCACGTCCTGTGCCAAAACTGTCATGTAAACTGGATTCAAGGGAGAAGCTATGTGTGTGGGAGGCCCCATTAAGAATTATATTCCCCAAAATAAAATGTTCCTTCAGTCCCCAAATTTCTAGAATTTCTCGTGAGACATTGAAAATTGGTTCTGTCTAGAATTCTTATATTCATTGGGTTTGCATTTCCTTGGTAACTGTGCCTGCCCCTTTTCTTTGGGCGTCTGGACTCTATTTCTCAATGCTCTACTGAAGTTACTGAAATACTAGAAATCTGGGGACAGAAGGAAAATTTCCACCCACCCCTGCAGAGCTACACCTCTGGTTGGATTGTATTTTGTTAAATAAATGCTGTCTCCCCAAATCAGTAGCTGATATTATATGGCATTAGCTGCAAGCTTCCAGGAAACCCTAACTGAACTCTGCTAAGAAGTGAAATCCAGTAAATGCAATTTTCCACTGGCTTTGCCACTTGCCCTGCAATTAATAGCAATTATAAAACATTGGTGTTTGGATAAGAACTATTTAATTTCTCATCATGTCTCTCTAGACCTTGCTGCCACCAGTTGGCTGAGGTGTGGATTAATCTGTTAGGGCTTCTTTTTTTTTTGTCTCATATTTTACATTTTTTTTTTTAAAAAAGAGTTCTTTCCACTCTGAAGAGATGAAGATATATGTGAATGTGTGTCCTGGAAAACCGAATGAAAGGCTGTGAAAATGGACCAAAATGCAATATGCTAAGATGCTAAGATCAAAGTGGACTTTGGTTTTATAGGCTTCATAAAACTTGTTAAAGGGAAGAAGCGAGAAAACCATAACATAGTGGAAGGTTATGCCTTGTTTTAAAGGAGTTCACCAAACCAGGGGGCCTTTCATATTATGCAATTGTAGTGCTATGATTCCATTTTAATCAACATGGTTCCATTATATGGAATCCTGGGATTTCCTCTTTGGGGAGTGCTATTTAGACTTCTCAGACAGAGAGCTCTAGTGACTCACCAAACTACAAATCCCTAAATTCCAAAGATTTTTGTCCAGACACTTAAAGTAAAATATAGTACTATAATTATGCAATGTAAATGGGCCCCTGGAGGTTTTAAAGTGCAATATTTCAACTTTTTTTGCTATTTTTTCACTGGAGTGTGGGGACTGGGAGGTGATTAGGTCCTGGGTCCATAAAAGAGGTGGTGGCTGCATGTGGTCCATCAGCTTTATGTTTACCACCACTTTCTTTAAGAAATGGATGTAAGAAAGTAGAAACCATAATTCAACAGCTTTATCTTTGAATATACAGAGATTCAAAGGCACACTACAATATACAAGTATGCAAAGATGTCTTCTCTAGCTTCCTCCCATATGTGTTTTAAATTTTGGTTACTAACTCATTAACCAAACAAAATTCTTACCAGTCTCTAACTTGTACCTATCTTTTCTTCCCCTTCAGTCTTTTAATAGACCTTGATGTCTCATGCTGTATGGCTCCTTGTTCAGTACTTTATAATGGTGAAGTATCTGAGGCTTTTATTTATAGGCTGGAACAAAGATTTCAGAATGGAGTAACCTTCCAAAGAAATGAAATGTATGTGATTTGAAGTAAGCTTACTCTGTCAATTTAATGTTTAAAAAGGATAATTAATATAAATGTCTTAAGGTACTCCTTGACAGTGACTTTCAGTCAGCCCAGTATTGCACAGCAAGCACTCCTGAATATTCTCAGAGGATGGTAATTTTTCCATTTGGAGCAGCTTATTGTACAATATGTTCCTTTATTCAGTTCAGTAAACCAGTAAACCAGTCAGTTAATGGAGGGATATTAAATTAATACTCTGGCTGACTAGAAGTCAGATACAGAGAGTGAGACCTCTGGATCAATTTGCTATGACATTAAGTATTGCTCCTTCTGTTTCTGTTAGTGTTCATGGGTCACATCAAGGAGAGTCTATAGCTGAGGTGGGCAACTGTCAATTCTAAACTCAAGATCCTTTTTTTTTTAATTTTTTAAATTTTATTAGTTAAAAAAACAAACAAACAAACATACAAAAATACAAATATACATAAATACATACAACCAATCTACATCCAAATCAATCTCTTCCCCTTACAAACTATTTCACCCTACCCTAGACAAACATAACACTAAACATAGACAAAATAAATGACTTCCTCCCTACCAGTATGATTTAAAGTGTTATTATTTGGCAATCCATTAATAGTTCTCTACTTCAAGCGATTCTTATATTGCTAATATACACAAGATTTCATGCCACTAAACAATAGAGATTGGCTGAATATTTTTCCGTTACAAACAAATAGTAAATTTTAATGTAAACTTAACGTCGCCTCTTTGCCCCATTTTTTTTCAAAAAAAATTATTAGCTTTTTCCAGTTATCCAGTGTTTTCTCCCCGCATTCGTTTTTCATTGACTGGGTCAAGATATCCATACCTATACCCTCATATAGTTTTAATAACCATTCTTCGTAGGAAGGAGTTAACTCACTCTTCCATAGTTGGGCATAGCAAATTCTCGCTAAAGAGACCATATAAAATACCGCTTTTTCATCTTCCTTTTTAATTTCATCATCCACCATCCCTAATAGGTATAACTCAGGTCTTAAAGTCAGATTTATTCCTAATATATGATTAATTGAATTGTTGATCATTTTCCAAAACAGTTTTGCGTTGCTGCATTCCCACCAACAATGAAAGAATGTCCCCTTTTTCATTTTGCATTTCCAACAGTTTTCTTTTTTTGTTTTATAAATCGTAGCTAGTTTATAAGGTGAAAGGTACCAGAAATACATCATTTTATAAAAGTTTTCCCTTATGTTTTGGGAGAAAGTTAGTTTCTTTACATCTTTCCAGACCTTTGTCCATTGTTCTAACATAATTGGGTGCCCTATACAAGTAGCCCATTTGATCATCGAATCTTTTACCGTTTCCTCTTCCATTTCCAAGGATAGAAGGAGTTCATAAATTTTCCCAATTAATTTATCTTTTTCCAAATACAAAATTTTCCCCAATTCAACATTCTTAATATCTGTTTCAAATCCATATGTTTTTGCGTCCATCCGAAATCTTTCGCTAATTTGCCTATATGTAAACCAATTAATATTTATATCATCTTCTTCTTTGATTAGATTCTCCCTCGTTTTTAAAGTTATTTTTCCAACTTTCTTATCCCATAAATCGTCATACTTGAGCCATCTAGTCCCCACATTCGACTCTTTCCTAGATATGGCTTCATGTGGGGATACCCACCCACAGATTTTTGAGAGAATATGTCTCTTGTACTTTGTCCAGATCTCAAAGAGAGGTCTTCTAATTGCATGATTTGCAAATGTTTTGTTTTTCATGTTGTTACTATATACAATATATGCATGCCATCCCGCCTTTAAATCTTCCCCTTCTAGATCTAATAGTACTCTATTTTCAAGGGTTATCCACTCTTTGATCCAAACTAGACCGCATGAGTCATAGTATAGTTTCAGAGAGGGTAAGCCCAGACCTCCTCTCTCACTTTTATCTTGTACATTCTTTATCTTAATTCTTGGTTTTCTCCCTCTCCAAATGAAATCCGAGATATCCTTATTCCAATTTTTAAAAATTTTCCCAGTTGTAATAATAGGTATTGTTTGAAATAAGTAAAGCATTCTAGGGAGAACATTCATTTTAATCGCGGCTATTCTTCCCAACAAAGAGATATTTAATTTATTCCATTTAATTAAGTCTTTTTTTATTTCTTTCCAAGTTTTTGAGTAATTATTTTCAAATAGCTCTGTAGATTTCTTTGTGATATCAATCCCCAAATATTTGATCTTGTTAACTATATTGATATTAATTAGTTTACCTAATATGACTTCTTCCTCTTTCTTAATGTTTTTTGTTAAGATATTCGATTTATTCTTGTTAATTACACATCCCGATACTTTACCGAATTCTTCTAATATTTCCATCACTTTTACAATGTTGTTTAACGGATCATCCACAAAGATAACTATATCGTCCGCAAAAGCTCTGATTTTAATTTTTGAGTTTCTCAATTTAACTCCTTGTATTTTTGGTTCCTCCCTAATTATTTTAATTAAAACTTCTATAGTTAACAAAAACAAGAGGGGAGAGAGGGGACAACCCTGCCGGGTACCTCTTTGAATTTTAATTTTATTTGTTTTCTCTTTGTTGATTCTAATTTGAGCATTTTGGTTAGAATATATTTTTGAAACCCAATTTAAAAAATTTGAACCTATACCAATTTTCCGCAATATTGCCAACATAAAATCCCAATTAACCGAATCAAAGGCTTTTTCAAAGTCTAAAAATAACAAGCCAATCTTTTTTTCATTATGTTTTTCATAAAATTCTAATATATCAATGACAAGTCTTGTGTTGTCTCTAATTTGTCTACTCGGCAGAAAGCCCCTCTGCTCCTCTCCAATTGTTTCCCCCAAGCACTTTTTCAATCTCTTGGATAGAATAGCCGCTAAAAGTTTGTAGTCATTATTTAGTAATGATATTGGTCTATAATTGCTGGGGTTCTCCAGATCTTTCCCCTCTTTCGGAATTATTGATATGTCCGCTTCTTTCCATGACTTGGGTAGATCATCTTGTAGAGCTTCATTCATAACTTGCTTGTTCCTTTATTCAGTTCAGTAAACCAGTAAACCAGTCAGTTAATGGAGGGATATTAAATTAATACTCTGGCTGACTAGAAGTCAGATACAGAGAGTGAGACCTCTGGATCAATTTGCTATGACATTAAGTATTGCTCCTTCTGTTTCTGTTAGTGTTCATGGGTCACATCAAGGAGAGTCTATAGCTGAGGTGGGCAACTGTCAATTCTTGGTACAAAAATCTTTTTTTGTTGGGGTTTTTTGTTTGTTTCTGGGTCACATGTTTTTTATTGATTAAGAGCCAGAGAAAGATAAGATATGCAAATAATTTAGGTTATGAGGGTCTTGGGGCAAAGCATAACTAATGGAGAGAGAGAGAGAGAGAGAATGTCAGAATAGCCTGATGAGGACAATATTCTTGAAAACTGCCATGTTTTCAACAATTTTCATACAGTGAGAAGAAAAAAAGTGGTCAAATTATATGGTCTTCCCTATGAGAAGAAAAAAAATATGAAAATTGACATACCCAGGCCATTCATTACTATAACAAGAGGGAATACCAACTAGCCATTTTCTTCTGAAGTGTGACAGCAGAATACAAACAAAAAACCCTGAATGTTTGTTACAGATATATAAATATTCAGTGATGTCAAACAAGAGAAGTAATATTTACTTTTTTTACCATGATAATAGTAATATAATAAACACCAGAGTGATTTTTAAATAACTTTTTTTGAAAAGTCTAAATTCAGATATGTGTTGGCAGGAATTCAGTGACAAATAATCACAAATAATAATAAATGACTAAGGGTTCATGCAGAATTCATAAAGAGTGTGTACTGTGGGGAAACCCCCCTGTTTTTATACATTACATCCATTTGTGATATAAGGACTTGGGCACATAAACATCTCTAATTTCCTCTTTCTCATAGTCACTTCAGACAGGAAAGGTAAATTGTTCGAGGGATGCATTTGCACTGCAGAAATAATGCAGTTTGACACAACTTTAGCTATCATGCTTCCATCCCATGCGATTCTTGAACTTGTAGTTTGTTGTGGCACTAGAGCTCAGTGACAGAGGAGGCTAAATCCCCAAAAAACTAAACTACAATTCCAGAATCCCATAGCATTAAGCCATGGCAGCTATACTAGTGTCATGCTGCATTAATTCAGCAGTGCAGATGCAACCTAGAAGAAGGATTTGGAGGAATCTAAAAATCTGTTTTTAGACCTCTGTGCTTGCCCTTTCTTTTGTATATATTCCTTTGGGAGTAGAGGAAAAGATATAAATACATTCCATGGCTCAGTTTGGTTGAGAGACTTAACCAGGAGCCAACTACTCATTTCTTCGCCATCAGTATGCTCTTGCAAGAATTGCTTCTTCATCATCCTTATTCCCTATCTATTTTATTAGTAAATGTTTTTCATTAATATAGTGGAATGGACAGACTTAACCTGGATCTATACTGAATAGTTTTAATAGACTAATTGAAATGCAAGAGGAAGAGGATATACTACCTCTGTAGTGCCAATTTCATACCATATAATTTACCACTCTTATGATTTTGACTTGTCAGCCTCATACCATCCACTCTGAGTGCTTTCTTTGACTGTACAGAATAATTGCAACCATTTTTTTAAATAAAAAATTAATAGTTTCCAACGTTTTGGTATTCACACAACACAGCTTTCTAATGCATGCTTTATCAGAGAAAATGTATATTGAGTTGAGGAAACAAGAATCAATAGGTTTAAAATTAGTACTGACACATCAGATATCAAATACTGATGAAATTCTCTTCCAGCTCTTATAGAGAAAGTTAAATTTTGATTAAGAAATAGGGAAGTCTTCCTCCCTGAAAATAAGAGAGGGATGGGCAAGTTATGTCATCTGTTTTTTTCTCACTGTGAGAAGGTTTTTGAAAAATGATGTTTTCAATCACTCTTCGCAGTTCAGGACTTATTCTGTGAAGAATCAAAAAAATATTTGCATAGAAAATAGTAAGAATAGCATGCACAAATATTTTCATTTAGTCTTTCTATTCCTAGGAATAATCCACAAAGCATTCCACTTAATCTCGATGGGCAGGATTTGGTGGTAGATTTCCACTTGTCGAGTGATGGATCTGGTGCTCCCCCTCCCCACTGTAGTATCCTGCACCCACTCCCTCCCCTCCACAAAAACAACTTTGAAGTTCTGGGAAACTGTCCAAACTAGTTTTCAGAGGGAAGAAACAGTTCTCCTGCAACTGCCAGCATAATACTGAATTTAGCTGATTAGATTGAACTTGATGCCAACAAACACAAAAGAGAAGATTCTCAACTTCAGACATCCTAACCAAATGAGATCATCACAAAGACATAAACAAATAACAAAAGCAATAAGAGATGTTAAGTAAATTCTATTACAAAATATAATGAAAAATAATCTACACTTGTTATCCAGAAATTCTGGGGTCCCCACCAACAGTGATAGTGTATTTGAGGGAATTTATTAGTTCAGTAGGAGGCCTGTGAGAGGTTAGGTAACCTTGAAGATTGTTTCACCTGTACACTACCTGCAGGAGGACTCCAGGTTTAATGAATAAAGAAGTTTTTATTTAGAAATATTCAAGAGCACACACAAATACACAGTAGCAATTCAAACTAAGACACCATACAAGAGAAACTGATACAGAGGTATGGAAACTGGATAGGGTTGTAGAGAGGGTCCTGCAGAGCAATTCACAGAAAGTGGGATGTGGCTCAGACAGTATGTGATGATAATATGAGAAGAGGAGGCTCTGGAGGGTTGGAGGGAGCTCCAATCTTGGCTTGCCGCAATTGCAATCACAAGCACAGACTGGAGATATGTGGGGTAGATATTTATATCTCGCTTGATGCTCAAGGGATACTCAATATTCCCACACAAAGTTTAGAGTTTGATTGCTTTTCCATGAAGTTGACAAAAAAGGCAATTTTGATAGATGGTCTGAACTCCAAATTAAAAAAAAACACACACCATAATAGTGATTGGATGTGGGACTATCCCAAGATAAATGGATAGGGAAATTGTCTGGGAACATGGCAGGGGGCAGTTGGGAGATATGGTCTTACCATCCCTAGTGCAATGGGACTTCCTTTGTCTCCAGTGCAAGAAGATATGTGAAAAGCTGGGCAGGGGAAGGACGGAGTGATCAAAACCATTTAACCTTTATTTAGTATTACCTAGATCCTTGACATGTCTTCAGGTCAATGTGCCCATGGGAAACTTCCTAATGTTCCAAAAGTCATCATAGCCTCTTAAAAACATGTCTGACTTAGATATGAAAATATGAAAGTCCATATACAGTGGGGCAGGGTTGTAGTATAGGCTAACACTGTCCATACAAATATCAATAACTGTAATTTTAGAATTTACAACACATATCATCATTATTATAGAAATCCATACCAAGGCCAAAAATAGAGGCCTGGATGGCATTTCACAGTTTACAACAAGGTGGAAGTTAATGTACATAGAACATTAACAGAAATTATAACAAGACAAAAGAAATCGGCTCCAAATAAATGTAGTCTTGAACAGTTTGAAATAAATTAGAAGCTCTAATCTGTAGTTTCTTACAATAAACAATAGCTAACTGTTGCTAGAGTTTGAATTGACTAGTCAGATTATCTGCTGTGAGGATACATTACATGATTGCTGGAAAAATCTGTAACAGCCTTTAATAGTTGGCATTATATATGATCTGTTACCATTCCTCTAGCATATTTGATTGCAGATTGGAATAAGGATAGGAAGCTGAATCGTTCTTAGAGCCTTAAAGTCAAGCTTTGGGGACTTTTGTACAGCACAACTCTGTCCAGTCTATATTTTGTATTCAGGACACTGATGAAATGCAGATGAAATTGTGAAGCCCATTTGTAAACCCATTTGACACTATGTACGTAGAATCTCATTTTATAGTCCAAAATGGAGAAATACATCTCAGGAAAAAATAACACATACAGTAATTCAAAATTGTACTACATCTGAGTATTAAAATTTGGCAAAGTTATATTCCAGACCAGGTAATTATGGATATTGGCAGTACTACATATGAAAATGATCCTTCCATTCTGAGGAAAGAGCCTCTATGCACATTAATGGCATATGCAGGTGTACCTACACCCTGAGCCAAGTTGGGATAACAAGGCAGTACTCTAACAAGCTTTTATACTGCCAGTGTTTGTTTGTGCCCACCTACTGCCAATCCCTTTGGATTAGCTGCAAGGCTTGCATTAGCAAAATTACCCAGGTGGTCTCCCTACTTAAATCCCATTTATTGACTTACAGAGTCTAAGTGTGATGAAGTTCATCCTCCATTTTTAGTCATCTTCTAGTTAAAACTGAGAAGGCATTTTGTAAATAATGTTTGAATTATTCAGTTGTGCTTTGAAACTCCTGTCATTTTATGGTGAACTGCTTTTGGTGCTACAGGAAGCCAAAGGTGGCAGGGTTTGTTTGGATTTTTTGACAATAATAAGGAGCCTAGCAACTTCTCAAGAATGCTGAAAATATAAAACTAGACATAATGAGTTTATACTATGAAGATGACCCTTATACACCACTTGTTCTCAAGGAAGGTCTGTATTTTCATTAAAAATATAAAGGATAATTATAGCTTGAAGTGCCAACATCTCTAAAAGATTCAAACCAGTGTGCAGAGGAAAGGAAGATGGCTTGCATATAGAACTTTGTCTATATATACACCTGAGGTTACTCTGTTGTTTTTGTTCCTGTTTACATTTCCAAACAAATAGTTGGTCCAATATTTTTTAAAGGGAATTGGAAGTGTTAAGGCCTTGAGTGTGCCCATTGTTGGGGACAACTATGGTTTTCCTGCCCCAAAATGTATATTGCGATTTTTTGCTTCAGATTGGCACTCTGTCAGACCTTTGATATGGGTCCTGTCTGCATGGACTGAAAGAAACAGCCCCACTCCATTTGGAAACTTATCTCGTTCTTGAGTTAAATTTCTTGCTACTCCTACATGGACTCTGCTTTGATTTATGGCTCCTAATCCCTAACTATTTGTTAGCAGACACTTCTTGTGGGTTTGTTTGTTTGTTTTTTGGTTATTGCATTTTAGCACTGTGTTCTGTTGCATCATAAGATTAGGACAGTGGCAAATAAGCAGCTACAAGTAGAAATGTCATCCTAGTGAGAAGTGTAAATCTAAGTCTGGGAGAAACTCAGCCTACCTTTGCATAACCTTTCTTAATGCATTCTCTTAAAACAACAACAGCAACAGCAACAACTACTACCACCCCCTCACAGCCCATTCAGTGAGATGGAACAGGAAGAAAGAGAAAAGGAGGTGGCAGAAAGAGAATGAAAGAGGGCAGCAGAAAAAAAGTGGCATGCTCATGTTTGTTTCTGACTGTACCCACTTCTTGGGTCCCCAACTAGTAAATCCTCATGATCCTCATGAGGATCATTTTATGGGGGGGGGGGAGGCTGCTGACTTGTCAACTTCACTGAAAACAAGTGTGGAAAGATAAAAGCCATTGATCCACTGGTGTTATCCATCCCTAAAGTATGTAAGTAATTACATAGGTAAGTGATGGTCCTTTAGCTGTATGCACCCCCTGCCTATTTTTGCTCCCACAACAGATTTATCACTATGGTGTTCAGCAACTGCAGGAAAAAAACATTATTTTCTTTTATTAAAGAATGTAGATTCAGATTCTAGTGGGGCTAATGTGGATCCCCACCCTGTGAAATTGTCCACCCCTGTACAATATGGGAAATCACTGTTCTTAATGTAAATCAGAAGTTCTCTCGAGGTTAATAGACCAAAATAAATCTTCAATGACATTTATACTAAGTTAGCACCACATTTATAGATAAAAATGAAATGGGAAATAGTTTCAGGAGCTAGTTCCCCTTGAAGATTAAATACATTCTTTTGATATCTGCAAAATAAAAACTAGTAATAGAGGGATCAATGAGCCAGGCCTCTTTGCAAAGCAGCACACATATAAATGAAAGTCAGCTTCTGAATGTGCAGTTATCTCATCAAGAAAGGTGTCACAGATGGACTGTTGGCAAATCAATTATAGATGTAAGGTCCGTGATCCAAAGGTTTTGCTCTAGCATGATGAATCTTCAAGGTATGATAGATGATAACGATGAAGGAAAGATAAACTGAAAAGATAAACTGAATGAAACCAATAACGTGGTAGTTCTGATGTCTTGTCATTTTTCAGGAAGCAATATAGTTTGCCCTCAAAACATTCCCCATGAATTAGTATTATAACACACTTGATTTTGACCCAAAGCAAATTATACTTAGGAATGCAATCTAGTTAGACTACAAGCAGATTTTTCTTTTTTTAAAAAAAATATCATAATGCATTTTGTGTGTTTGAAAATTATTAACGTTCAGAATAAAATTTGGTCTCAGGATAATGCCTCAGAGTAATCATTTGGTCATATTATTTCATACAAATGAGTAGAAATTCACTGTAGCAGGGGCAATGTTGGGGGGTGAGAACTTACTATATCAAGACACCCAGCTGGGCAGCAGTAATGAGCTGGTGGCCAATGATGGAGCTGACATTGGCGGGAGCAGATTTTCCTGGCAAACACTGTGCCTAACCCATGTTAGCCCACAGCATCTGCAGGAGCCAGAAGAGGGGGATGGAGTGAAAGAGAGGTAAAACAAAGTGATAGGTTTTAAGAGGGAAGAAGGAGGACAATGCCGTGAGAGAAGAGAGAAAAGACAGCTGAACATGCTTAAATCCACAGATGGCAAGCCCACCTTGGGGAGGGCAGGCTTTACATGGGGGAGAGCGGTACATTCTCTATGCAAAAGAACCAGGATCTGTGGATGTAATGTAATCATATCCCATCTATTTTTGTATACCCATGTTTGCCCTGAGGAAATGAGAAGAACATTTTTGTAATTTCATTGACAAATTTCCTATTTTTCCCCAGCACACTTTGCTATCCTTACCTCAGTCAATGATGTAAGTTGGTTGGTGAGACCCCCACTCCGCTATTCTGCTTTTTAAATAAATAAATAAATAAGGCCTGTTACAGACAGCCAAAATAAAGCTGCTTCGAGTCACTTTGGAGGTATGGTATTTCAATGAT
>NW_024802935.1:1004198-1017998 GCF_019175285.1 Sceloporus undulatus | reverse complement strand
GCAATGATGCATGAGTCCTAAGAGTCTGGAAGCTTCACCAAAGCTGCACTCCAGTCCTTAGGACTAGAGTGTGGCTTTGGTGCAGCCTTTGGACTCTTAGGACGCATGTATCATTGAAATACCATACCTCCAAAGAGACTTGAAGCAGCTTTATTTTGGCTGTCTGTAACAGGCCTAAATAAATTCATATCTTCTTGTGAACTCCCCAAATCCACAGTCTTTCATTTGTTCCCCCCCTCCATATTGCCTTGGCTGTCAAGTGTTCCCCAGGTTTTAGTAGCTAGTTTCCACATTAAACACGAGTGCTTTGTAGGTTCTTATCCCTATCACACTTCTGGACATGTATGCTACATATTTCTACAACATTCATTTGGAAGTGTTCATTTTCCATGGAAACTCCAACAAATGTGTCCAATGGGACAATGATGAAATGTGATTTTTTTAAAAAAAATGCAGGAGGAGTCTGATTAAATATTTACCTGTCCTGCAAATGTAATACAAAGACTGCCTTTAAACCCATTAATATTGATGAAATTTCACTGACCACCCTACACTCTTTCAAGCATTTTCTTTTTGCCTCAGCACACAATAAATTGGAGGGGAAGGGGGAGGAGGAAGAAGAGGAAATTTGTGACAACCTTGTTTTCATATTTTGCTCATTTATGTGAATCACAAAGAATGTGTGTCTCATATCTAAGGACCTTATCACACACACAATTTTCAACGTTTTGGGGACTGAAGGAGAACGTTCGTGTGTGCGTGCATCCTGCAGAAAATGGAGTTTATCGCACTCGAAGATGTCCCCCAAGAGGCCCTGTTCTGTCCCCCGGCGCACACCCGTTCACATCCAATCCTGACAGGTGTGATTTTTGCCTGACGGATTACCTTCTGTCAGCAAAAAATGGCACCCATCAGGACTGGATGGGAACGGGTGCGTGCCGGGGGACGGAACGGGGCCTCTTGGAAGATGTCTTCGTGTGTGATAAACTCCATTTTCTTTCGGACGCTCATGCACACGAGCGTCCTCCTTCAGTCCCCAAAATGTTGAAAATGATGTGTGCGATAAGGTCCCATGTTAACAGTAGAGATAGAAATCATATGACCTATTATTTGTTTCCCAACCAAAAAAATGGGTAAACCTTTTCATGAAGTGTACCCAGTGTAGTACTCAATGATCCTTAATCCTTTCCCCTTTCTTGAGCTTTCCTCCATAGACATGGGGTAAAATTTATTTAACCCCATGTTACCCCACTCCACCATCTAATATGTCCCCAAATCTGGAGTGCAATGGTTCTCAAACTGGAGAGCTGGAACCCTGGGAGGGGCATGAGAGTTGATGAAGGTGGGTGGGTGCAAGACATGGAGGACCTGAGCCTACTGCTCCCAAACCTTTTCTGTCCTGGCATAGAAGAGAAAGTCAATGAGGATGTTTGGAGTATCTGCCTAAGGGAGAAGAGAGCTATTTCCTCATAAGATGTTAAAACAGGAATATATATGAATGCATAAACAAAAATACAAAAACAAAACAAAAAATGGACACAGTGCAGCCTTGCTTTATGTGGGGATGCATCCCCCCTTGCATACGGCAAATACCATGTAAACTCGAGCCCCATTCAATTGAATGCGGCTTGTTTTTGCAGCAACATGGCGTGCACGCACCACGTGCACACACACCATTCCCTGTATTGCAGCATGGCTTCTGCGTAAAGTGGAAGCTGCATATGGCATGCCTGTATATGGAGCAGGCACGCTGTACATTAAATTATATATATATATTCAGATACAGTGGTGCCTCGGGTTACGAAATTAATTCGTTCCGCGGCTAATTTCGTAACCCGAAAAACCTTCGTAACCCGAATTGCCATAGGCGCTAATGGGGAAAAAAGCCGCGGCTCCGCCGCGGCTCCATTTAAACAGCGCCGGCGTTTTTTCGTAACCCGAAAAAACGTTCGTAACCCGAAACAATAAATCCCTATGGGATTTATTCGTATCCCGAAAAATTCGTAAGCTGGGTAATTCGTATCCCGAGGTACCACTGTACAACATCAAGTGGGGTGGGGCAACACCTGGATGTAGATGTAAAGGTGGTCACAAGGATAAAAAGTTTGAGAACTGCTACTGCAGTGCATTTCCCTCAAAAAGATGATTTAATCTGATAAATCATTAATTTAATCTAGTAAATAGACTCCATCACTGCTAAAAAGGCAGGTACATTTGAAGTGAATGTCTGCATTGTTCCTAGGCAGCAGGCAAATAGAACTCTTAGGCAGATCTCCAACTGCTGATCTTTTGAGTTCCTTCAGTCTATATTCCCATTAAAGCTGAATATAGGCAGTGCCAATGTTAAAAGTGTGAGAATAAAATAGTTATTCCACAGACCCAGGCACTGTAGGAGCTTCCCAGTTATCCTTTTAAACTAGGGGAACAGCATCCCTATGCTGGAAGTGGAAAAAAAAAAACAGCGTAGAAAATTGTGAGTCCTCTGCTTTTTCAGAGGAATGGATAAATCTAGTCAAAGCTCAGCCTTGTTGCACTGCAGAAGTTCAATGAACCACCCCTTCTGCTTCTTGTTGGATTTAGGCATGCAAAGCTGACTGCTAATGTGATCATGCTGTACATGCATATCCCTGCACTTGGCACAGCCAGAAAAGTAGTTCTTAAATGACATTTGTTGTTTTTGTGCTCCTTCAAGTTGTTTCTGACTTGTATCAACCCCAGGGGTTTTCTTGGCATTATTTCTGGAGAAGAGGCTTGTCTTTACCTTCTTCTGACACTGAGAGAGTGTGGCTTGTCCAAAGTCACTTGTTCAATTGTAGTGAGGGGGGGACGGGAGGGGAGGGTTGATCGGGCAGAGATACAATCAGAGGGAAAGGAGGACCAAGCGGAAATGGAAGGCAAGGAGGCGAGACCCTTGGGGAGGGTACAGAAGCTAAGGAAGAGGATTGCACGTGGTGGAGCAGAGGACGTGGAAGAACTGGAGGTGGAGAGGCGGTCGGAGCAGCCCCTGGAGTGAGGGGCGCCCTGTGACTCTCCAGGAAGGTACGGGCTGCTCAGGGTTGGCCCATACATGGAGGTAAAGTTACAGAACCATAAAGAAAAGGGGGACTTTAGATATCATCAGGAAGGGGAGTGGAGGAAAAAGGAAGGAGGAACTCTGGAAGGGGAGTGGTGGGACTCGAAAGGAGAACTTTGGGAGCAGGGCCTGCTGCCTGCGGAGCGAGACAAGTCGGAGCTGGAGGTGTTGAAGAAGTGCTTTGGGCCGACAGAAAAACTGGGAGAAGAGTCACCGTGAAGAAACGGAAAGTTAATTGAGACTGTGTTTATGTCTGGGGTTTGGGCATTATTTTGTTAAGTTTGAGAAGTTCAGTAAAGTTTGAGAGCTGTCTGCAAGTTTGTAACCCACACCTGGGGTTGAGAAGCCACGTGGGACCCAAATGTTGCAGGGTGCACTAGCCCCGCCCACACCAATTCATTGGGTTTCCATGCTGAGTGGGAATTCAAACCCTGGTCTCCAGAGTTGTAATCTGATGCTCAAACCATTACATCACACTGGCTCTTAAATGCCACTACAGTACTTAGCTACTCCAAAGAAGACAGCCAGGGATGCATCATGAGATAAAAAGTCTTCAACTTCATACTGACACAGGGAAACTTACATGGTAGGTTCAGTCCTGAAGCTGCTTCTTTGTCTTTGGCATCCTCATCATTAAGATTCCCAGGTCAAAATTTTGCAGTGGGAAAGATCACTGAAGTGATCTTTCTGTGGAATAATTAAATACTGTAACCAGTAAAATGGAGTACATCCCACTAGACCCAATGAAAATAACCTTTGAGTAAATGGAATTGTGTAGTGAATCTTGTATGTCACTACAGTACCCAGTCTTCAAAGTTCCTTTCCATAAGCCACATGTAGAATTTTGCCCCCTCCTATTTCAGTTTTATTTAGCTTAAAGCCAACATTCACTTCTTCTTTTTAGCTGAAAATTGATTTCTCAATTTCAGCCTGCTTAAATTAGCTGCCTTGTGCTTTCACTAGCTTCCCCATGACAGTCTCCACCATTTGAAACCTTTCCTGAATTTAAACACTGATGTTTCTTGAAATTTACACCCTTCCTTCTTTGTCCTTGCTCTGGGCTTTCAATCCTTTTCTTGCATCCTGGCATCTCCTTCAATTTTTAATCTGTCTGTGTGTAGGTAATCCCAATTTCATACCTCTGTCTTCTCTCACAGAAGCTGGGCTGCAAATGGCTTTGTTCACTGAGCAGCTGAACAGTGTTAGCCACTAACAGCTGTTCAGCCAATCAATGTCAAAGGATTTGCTGTCATAAAGGCAATAAAATATGGATTTCCACCTAAATCTGCCTACAGTATTTAATAAATCACAAATGTTCTGAGGCATGTCAGAAAAGTCATGTCATTATTTTTTGTTTAAAAAGTAACTCTTAATTGAAAGTGCAAAGTTTCCTTCCAAATCTTTATTGAGCAATTCACATTGTCATTTCCTCCCCACACACACATATTTTAAGAACTTACAATTTAAAGTAGCTTAAATAACTGCAATTTGTTTTTTAACACTGGAAGGCAATCTAGAATAGTGATTCTGCTTTCTGCATTCCGTACTACTAAGTCCTCCCTATCACCTTCATTCCACTCTCCTGCTTTGAGTAAAAAGCAACAGAAAGTCCATGTAGTGAATCTAATATAATTGAAGCACTAAGTACATTCTGTTATATGGAAAGAGTGGGATGAGTGACTGTTTTAACATGTTTTTGAATATTCTTTCTATCCCAATTTTTCAGTGGCTACTTCTACCCTATAGAACTCCCTCCTAAGGGGGTCTCGGTTGACCCTCTCTGCTCACTTTTCAGTGGCAAAAAAATAGATTTTTAATTAATTAATTAAATAAAATTCTTTGGCTTTCAACTGGTTGGAGCAGAAGTATGTTCATGCTGTGAGTTCTACAGCATACTGTACCTCAATTATCAAAATCTCTGACAAAGGTCCTTTTTACACAGTCTTTTTATAGCTGTACCCAGACACTTTTTTTCTTCTTGTCTAGTTGAAAGGTGTTGTTGTTTTTTTAATTTCTGGACAGATGGTGAAGGAGAGCTGGAGAAACACAGGCCTATGTTTGGCCACCAAAATGGAAATTAGTGATTTTTTTAAAAAAAGTCATCCCTAGAGCAGTTTGGAAGAAGCTTTCAAATGGTCTCTAAAAGGTTGAAAACGCTTTTTTAAAATTTATTTATTCAAAGTTTACTTGATAGGGGTGCTTTCCTTTACATGGGCATGTTCTTAGTTTTGAATAAAAAGTTTGCTGAAACATATATTCCTTTTGTTCTGTAGGAACCTATCCTTATTCTTTCCATGTTGTTTCTGCCTGTGGTACAAACTTTTCTATCAAAAATGTAACATCCAGGAACACACATTAACCAAGTTATGCTTGCACTTTTACTGTGTATTGAATGTGTTTCTAATGGTTTAAATTACTGTTTTAATTGGATTCATTGCTTAATAATTATTCTGCTCCTGTGTCATCTTACCAAAATCATATATTAATCTGTACTGAATGTGAATGGGCACATTCATCATAAGGTTCAGAGGTAGCATGACTCTAGATATGAATTACTAGGAAAATACAGGTGAAAAGAGCTTTTCCCAGAAGCATCTGATTGGCAACTTTAGGAAGCACGATTGTGGTTAAATGAGCCTTTGGCCTGACCCAGCAGGGCTCATCTTGTGTTCTCAGTAATAATACTTCTAATTTGAAATAGACTAAGGAGATATTGTGTATGTGTGAAACAAATTTGAAAGGAAAGTAACCCCCATGTGAAGCTTCATGATCTGCTACCATTCAGCAGAGCTTGGGGAAAGTATGGCTATTGCAGGAATTATGTTACTAGGCTTTTCATTCCTCATTTTTATGTTTTTGAATCCTATCACCCTGGGGATAAGTCTCACTCATTTTAGTTCTGAGGCAGTAAATCTCCCAGTATTACAGAACTGAGACCATATAGATTGAACAGAGACAATTCTGCCCCTCCCCCTGCTCTGTAACTCAACACATTTTGCAGTAAAGAAGTTGGAATTAATTAAAGGTGCACTGAAATGTCCAGCAGATATTTTAAATAGCATATGACAATTATTCCAAGAAATATAGGCTTTGTGGCTACATTCAGCCACCAAGCTCAGAGAAAATGAGCTTCTCTTTTGTGAAAAGTTTATCTGAACAGTTCAGCAGGGTGTGGATCAGAGACTGCTGAATACCGACAAGAATGTGTCTAAAGAAAGAAGCAAAGGAAGTGAAAGCAACTGGGAAATAATTCCTTTTAGGCCTATAAATCAGCATATCTTAAAATGCACCACACTCCCATAAATGGTTATTTCAGGGGTGGGTATTTACAGGGGGTCAATTGCTGCCCCAGTAGGAAAAAAAAAACAGTGTGAGAACTGCCTCCTGTGCCACTGAGAGCAAAACCAGAAGTGACTGCCAGTTTCAATTTTTGGCTGTTCAAGACAGATTCTTATGGGCTGGGGTAGAGCATGGTCAAAGTCGGTGGTTTCCAAACTTTGGTTCCCCAGATGTTTGGGACTTCAGCTCCCAGAAATCCTGATCGTTGGCTAAGCTGACTTTGGCTTCTGAGATCTGAAGTCCAAAACACCTGGAAAAACCATTGTTTGGGAACCACTAGTCTAAGTCTTTACCACTTATGAAGACCTCCAAATAAGGAAAACTGTTTCAAGGTATCAAAGGGCATCCCTTATCTCAGGTGATTTTTGCCACAATCCTCCCTTTTTATGAATACATGGATTTTGGGGTCCTCTGGGGTATCATTGGAGTCACTAGGCTCCCAAAGCTCACCTGAGAGCCCCGCATAACCCACAAACATATCTTTACCAGCCTTGGGTTATTTTGAAGTAAATCCTAATGTGTCCAATAAAGCATGTAAGAATAGTGAGGACTGAAACCTAAACCTAAGAACGATCAATTGATATTTATCCCTCCCATTGTTATTGCCTCTCAGTTTTGGAGAAAAAGACGAGTAGGGGGAAAGAGAGTTGCTGGGTCTCAAGATGCCAGCTGAAATCTCATGCATTTGATGTGCTTTATCAGGTTTCTAGGCAAGGAAATAAATCTCAGGGAAAGCAACACTGGAGTAGTACTGTGTTCAATTTTTGTTTATGAGCTGGCTTTTCCACCTGGCCACCACATCCACTCATTACCAGGTGGCAACATGACTCATTGATACAGCTTGAAAGTGTTTAGATGCATTGCAACCCTAGACATGATAGTTATAAAATTATGCATATTGTCAAAGTTTTGGAGAAGAATCTACTTTTCTCCCTTGATAATATTAGAAATTTGGTCATTCACTGAAGTTTAATAATGCATAATTTTGTGAAAAGGAAAGAGTAATACCTCTTTACACAATGCAGTTAAACTATAGGATCACAAAGATATATTGTAATGGTTGCAAACTGTGAAAACTTTAAAGGGTTGGAAAAATAAATCAAGGGCATTCCATCAGTGTTCATGAGGGCTACATATTCTCATAAGTATTAGAAACAGTGGGTGCCTGTATAGTAGCTGCTACTGAGGAGCAAGAAAAGATAGATGCTGTTGCATACATATCTAAAATGTGGTCTTCTGCTAGCTACAGCACTGACCATTGTGTAAACAGAATGTTTGACTAGTGTGGTCCCAGATAGCTTCTGTTCTTATTGCAAACTCACTGGGTCAGTGGCTGTTTAGAGATAATATATATGGATGTCGTAATATATTTAATAAATAACTAAAATATACAGAAAATGCCTCCTCACTTTTTCAGCTTAATTCCTGGCATACACTGATATGAAACACTGTGTGTTCATTCAAAGGAAGGCCGGAGAAATTGTGATCATTTTCTAGTATAAATAAATATTAAATATATAGATGAAGCTGCTACATTTAGGCAAAGAAAATGACACGTAGCTCAATAGCAGTACATATAAAATGATCTAGTGCCCTCAAACTATACTCATGCCCAGTAACCTGGATAGCCTTGGCAACAGTCTCTCAGAATAAAAATGCTGCTAGTGAATACCAGATTACGGACTGGTAAAATTGCTGCCATTCAGGACCTCATCCCTGATGAGTGTGCTGCCATGACGTCTATCACAGAGACCTAGTTGGATGAGGCCACTTTGTGTGTGTGTGTTGTTGTTGTTGTTGTTGATGATGATGATGATGATGTTATCATTTATTTGTATAGGACCATACACCTACATGGCTCTTTATAGAAACAATCAAGTCAAAACATTAAAATCTGCCAAAGGCATTTTATTTCTCTCAGTTTGTCCACCAGGTTGCTCTGTGCAACAGTAAGCAAGATCAGAGAAACAGGGAGTTAGAGCTGCAGTGGCCTACCAGGATTCCATGCCCCTGACCAGGTGCTCTATCCCACAATTATCTGAAGTTATGCCACTGGGACAGATTATTATTATTATTATTATTATTATTATTATTATTATTATTATTAACTTTATTTATAAAGCACCATAAATCTACACGGCACTGTACAAAACCAAGTAAAATCAAGAATATAAAAGCCTGTCTATGGCGTACAATCTAAAAGTTAAAGCAACAAATTAAAAACATCATATGAAACAAGTTAAAACAGCAATATCCACTATTGAGTCAAGCATCTAAACAACCAGGACACAATCACAGACTCCCTGGGAACGCTTCCCTAAACAATATGGTCTTTAACACAGCTTTGAAGCTGGTTAGAGACGTGTTGAGTTGTGCTTGTAAGTGGAGGACCTTCGAGGAGTGAGGGGCGGCAAGCGAGAAGGGATGAATCCGGGACAGGTCAGTGAAAATCCTGGGCTGGGGCAGGAGACCTTGGCTACCAGAATGGAAGGAATGAGTGGGGATGTAGGGAGAAAGTAGTTCAGAGAGATAGGGAGGGGCCAGCCCATGCACGGCTTTAAAGGTGAGCAGGAGAAGCTTGTACTGAATGCGGAAGGGAAAGGGGAGCCAGTGAAGGGATGACAACAGAGGGGAGACATGGTCATACCAGTGAGCGAGTGAGATAATACGAGCTGCTGAGTGCTGAACAGAAATCAATGGGTAGAGGTGAGAGAGAGGAAGCCCTGCCAAGAGAAGGTTGCAGTAGTCAAGTTGAGAGACCACTAGGGCATGGACCAAAGTCTTTACTGTAGAAGCAGAGAGATATGGATGGATTTTGGAAATATTATAGAGGAAAAATCTACAGACCTTGGCTGTGGCCTGAATCTGAGGGATAAATGACAGAGAGGAGTCAAAAGTGAAACCAAGACTGCAGGCTTCCTGAACCAGCTGAATAGAGATGTTGCTGACAGAGATAGAAAAGGAATATTGAAGGATGGGCTTAGGAGGGAAGACAAGAAGCTCCGTCTTAGACATGTTGAGCTTCAAACGCTGATGGCACATCCAGTGAGAGACAGCTGTCAGACAAGATGAAACTTGCTGCTCAAGCCCTAGCGAAAGGTCAGGGGTGGAAAGATACAGTTAGGTATCATCGGCGTACAGATGATAAGAGAAACCGAAAGAGCTGATAAGTTTACCAAGAGACAGTGTGTATAGAGAGAACAAGAGGGGACTCAAAACAGAACACTGAAGAACTCCAACAGATAGGGGAACAGAGGACGAAGTTTGGCCACCCGAGACCACTGCAAAAGATCTATCCGACAGGTAAGATTTAAACCAATCGAGAACGGAGCCCGAGAAGCCAAGGTCAGAAAGTAAGTCAACTAAAAGACAGTGGTGCACGGTGTCGAAGGCCGCAGACAGGTCAAGGAGGACAAGGATGGAGTAAAGGCCATTTGCCTTAGCCCGCAGGAGATCATTCGAGATCTTGGTAAGGGCCATCTGCCGTGGCCGGAAACCAGACTGGAAAGGGTCCAAAATGGAGTTAGTTTCAAGAAACTCAAGACAGCAAGAGTAGACGACTTGTTCCAGAACCTTAGAAAGAAAAGGAAGAAGGGAAATTGGACGATAGTTAGACAAGGAAGAAGGATCGAGAGAAGATTTTTTCAAAATAGGGGAAACTAAAGCGTGTTTAAAGACTGAAGGGAAGGAGCCAGAAGAAAGAGAGAGGTTAAAGATGTAGAGGAGGGAGGGCAAAAAAGAAGGAGCTGTGGAGATTAGAAGACGAGAAGGGATTGGGTCAAGAGAACAGGTTGTGGGTTTGCAAGAGTTCAGCAGCATAGAAAGTTCTTCCAGAGAAACGGGAGAAAACGCAGAGAATTTGTTAGTAGGAGGAGTCAGGAGAATAGTGATAGGAACCAAATCAGAAAGAGTCAACTCCGACCGAATGACAGTGATCTTTGTAATGAAATAATTAGCAAAATCATAAGGAGAAAATAACGAAGAACAGGAGGAACAGAAGGTTTTAGTAGTGTGTTGAAACAAGAGAACAAACGCTGCGGGCGCCTCTCGTTGGCTCAGATCAATAGTTTATAATAATTCTGTTTTGCCATAGCTAAGACGCATGAGAAGGAAGGAGAATGAACTTAAAATGGATAAAGTCGGGACTTCTGGTTGTGATGGCGTCTCACTAGGACGTACTCCGAGGAGGCTGCGGAGACGTCCCAGCTTAAGGCAGAGCCTCGGACCCAAAAAGGGATTTTTGGGGTTCGGGAAATTCCCCTGATCGTCGAGGGAATCAGAGGGGGCTCGATGGAAGATCCAACCCCAACTGGAGCTGCTTTGCAGAGTAAGTTCTAGCCGCTACGTGGCAGAACCGAAGAACCGGGACGGGGGGTCTGAAGAGCAATCCACGCTCTGCCTAAGCATAGCGACTGGTTCGCACAGAGTCGCCTCCAATTTGAGACTTTTTCCTAATTAAAGAAGTGGATAAAGGAAGAGGCTACCAAATCCTTCTAGATTGATCACAGCTATAGAAATCGCATTGAGTCGGAAGTTGAAGAAAGCGGTGTTGGAGTAGCAGTTTTAGTGTGTCAAAGTGGACTATAAGGAAAACTTTTCTCCCAGGGGAGTCGCTTTGCCGATTTGTGAAGGACTGGGAGATACTCTTTTTAAATACTTGTCCTTGATTAATAGAAGTCTTTCCCTTAACTTGGACATTGTGAGGTACTGGATTTCTCTCCATGTTGGTTTTCTATTCCCCCCCCTCTCTCTCTAGAAATTTAAAGTGGGCTCCATAATTGAAAGACTGTTCAGTAACAGATTAAGGAGAGTAAAGAGTTAATGGACTGACCTTGTGAAGCCACCTGGAGTTGGTAGAGATAAGGTGGAGGAGGAGAGGAGGACTCCGAGAGAGAGAGAGTTTGAGACGGGAGGGGTGAAGAGGAGTGGAGTGAGGGCGGAGATCGTGCGGCCCAGAAGAGGAAGAAGTAGAGTGCTGGGGGAAAGAGTGTCGACGGAAGGAGAATTGGAGGACTGTTCGGCAGAAACGAGTTGTGGGATAGAGCGGTGACGGAAGAAGGTCCGGAGGGAAATAAAGGAATGAAATAAAGGACAGAGTGTCGACGGAAGAAGGTCGGGAGGACTGATAGAAAGAAATAGAGTGGTGGGATAGAGCGACAAAGGAAGAAGATCAATAGGTATCAAAAAAGGGACAGAGTGTCGACGGAAGAAGGTTTGGAGGACTGAAAGAAAGAAATAGAATTGTAGGATAGAGTGACGACGGAAGAAGGTCAGAGGGAGGACAAAGGACAGAGCGGCGACAGAAGAAGGCCCGGAGGACTGTGGAGAGAGAAAAAGAGTTTGGGAACAGAGGGATAACGGAAGAAGGTCGGGAGGAGAGGGATATAGTAGAGAGATAGTTATACTTATTAGAGAGTAACAGAGAAGGTCAGGCGATATTTGGTTCACCCGGGATAGAAAGAGAGGGGAAGTAAAAGAGTAACATTTGTATCTGTGCTAGAATTATCTTATAGGGAAGACGGATTGGTCCTTTTTTTTTTTTTTTTTTTTTGGTTTCAAGGAAGAAGGGAGAGGTTGGATGACGTAGAGAGAAACCAATAATAAGGACAATTTGAGTAGGGTTATTAATTGGAGGGGAAAGGAAAGGAAGGGAAGGAGGAAAGAAGGGGGAAAAGGGAAAGAAGGGAAAGGAAGGAAAAAAGTAAAAGAGAAAAAGGAGAAAAGGAGGGGAAAAAAGAAGAAAGAAAGAAAAAAAATTCTTAAAAACACTTATTTGTGGGAGGAATATAACTTGTTATATTCAAAGTTTAGAATTACAAATTATTTGAGAAAGATAGTCAATTACCTCAGGAGGTTAATTTATTCTATTTAAAAAAGTATTATAAATGTATTTTTAATTTTGGACCAATTAGATATTTGTTGAACTCTATATAGAGGGAGAAAGTTACTGAGCTTTGGTTGTCATTGTATTTAAAGAATATTTGAGACAAAGTAAGATCAGATCACAAACATCACCAGTAGGTCCTTGACTCTGACTCCCCATTATTTTCTCTTCTGTTTAAAGGAAGGGGAAAGGTATTGTGTTTTTGAAAAGAAAAGAAATAGCAAGATAGAATGACAACTAGAAGTCAGACTCAAAAAGCTATTCAACAGGCCCAGAATCAAAGAAAACTTTCAACTGATCTAACTAAAAGTTCCGATATGAATCAACTTATTTTAGAAAAACTAGAGAGTTTGTCCAATAACTTGTCCGCCAATTTGGCAAAGGAAATGAGTAATTTCAAAAGAGAAATTAAACAAGAAATTCGAGCAGACCTAAGAGAAATAAATCAAAAAGTGGATACATTAATTGCTGACAATCAAAAAATTAAACAAAGAGTTGAAATTGTGGGATTTAGGACTGAAAAACTGGAGACTGATTTTGCAAAATTATTATTAAAAAAAGAAGAAGAATTAGATGAGAAAGCTGCATGGGAACAAAGACTGAGAGAAAAATGTGTTAAAATTAGAGGATTGATGGAAGAAAAGAATGAAAATTTAGAAGGGAAATTGATACCAGAAATTGCAAAATTTTTGAATAAAGATCCAGTATTTTTTGATGATGAGGTGGACAAGATTTATCGAATAAACTCTCTAATAGCTAAACAGAAGGGCCTTTCAAGGGACGTGGCAATTTATTTTGTTAAGAAAAGAACGAGAGACCTCTTCTTGACCAAGCACAATGAAACACCGTTCTCCTACAAAAATCAAGACTTAAAAATACTGAAGGATATCCCGGGAAGAATATTGAAAAAAAGGAAGGATTACACAGCGTTGACCTTATTTCTGAGAAGAGAAGATATCCCGTATCGTTGGGAGCTACCGGAGGGACTCACTTTCTGGTGGAATAATAAAAGAACGAAGATTTCCTCACCGGAACAAAGCAGAGCATTCTTGAGAAAAGCTACAGAAAGAAGTAAGGAACAGAAGACAGAAGAAAGAAGTCAGACGAAAACTGATAAAGGAGAGAAGACTCCGCAAGAAGGTGAAGAAATTGATAACTTAGTGGTGGAATTAAGAGGAAGTGAAGAGGAAGAGACCACACCAGAAGAGGAGGAACCCGAAGGTGACCCACAGAAGGAACCAAACTTAGATTTAGACTGGCAGGACTTACTGAGGGAAGAAGAGAGAATAAGAAGGGAGGAAGAGAAGACCGAAACTGACCCACTGACTGACTGACGGAACGAGAAATTTAAGTTTTGAATTTGACTTCAGATAGTGATTTCTATCTCTCTTTTTCTTTTTTCTTTCTACTTTTTCTTTATTTCCTTATATCACAACCATTTTTTGGTCTTAATAAATATTAAACTTTTACAACTTACGATAAGTGTGGTCTGTGCATAGTTTGG
>NW_024802935.1:986011-999198 GCF_019175285.1 Sceloporus undulatus | reverse complement strand
TTTTTGGTAGATATTAAGACTAGTGGAATTGGATCAGTGGACAGAGACTTAGAAAAGATATTGACAAACCCAAAAAAAAAGAATCTCAAACCTATACAACTTAATTAGAAAATTTGAAATGGAGCAAGAAACAGTTAAGGAATATATGGTAAAATGGGCGCAGGATTTAGGGGAACAAATTGACCTGGAGGATTGGGAAAAATTATGGAAAAGGAAAATTAAATATTCATCTAGTGTGATGTTAAAAGAAAATGTGTATAAATTGTTGTATAGGTGGTATTTGACACCCTTTAAAAAGGCAAAAATGTTTAAAATTAAAAATAACAGATGTTGGAAGTGTAAAACTAAAACAGGTACTTTTTTGCATTGTTGGTGGTGGTGTAAAAAGGTACAGACTTTTTGGAAAGGAATTCATACAGAAATTAACAAAATAATAAAGACCAGGGAAAAGGCCGGACCCAGACTGTATCTCTTGAATATGACAGACAACTTAAATTTAAATAAATCGCAGGATAAATTACTATATTTCCTCGCTGTAGCCGCAAGAATAACTCTGGCTAAATATTGGAAGAAAGATACGATTCCGACCGTTGAAGAATGGAGACTGAAGGTTATGGAAATATGCGAGATGGAGAAATTGACTGCTATAGTAGGAAATAGAGCTATGGACAGATTTTATGAAGTATGGAATATGTGGAAAGAATATCTTTGGAATCAGAAAGAGAGTATAATTTTACAGAATTTTGAAATATAAACATTTTGGTTTTGTTCTTCTTAGTGAAATCAGATAAGTACGGAGTAATGTACCCAGGGAAGAATGATTTATAGTTGTTAAGTAGTAGTTCACCCAACACTGATATTTTGTGATAAAGATTCGATGATTGGTGCGAATAAGGATAAGAAATAGTTAGTATAATGTAAAGTCAGTTATCATTAGAAGGTTTTGGTAATAGCCTAAGGAAGGGAGAGGTAGGATTGTAAGTTATAGTATATAGTTATAGAACTGTAGAAATAAGGAGAATATTTTTTTTCTATTTTTAAAAGGATGTTTGAAACGCTAATATGTATGTATGTATGCTTTTCTTTTTTCAAAATAAAAAAAAATGGATAAAGTCGGCCCACTCCCTGGACTTTCTCCAGAGACGTTTGGCCGCTCGAGAGCAAGATCGGAGGAACCTAATGATGGATTATGAATTGTGTGGCTGTATTGCCCAGCCTGCTATTTAACAGATTATCTTCCTAAACAACCAATATGGTGCAAGGGTTGGTGTTTGAGTCTCTTAAACTTGTAGTTCTAGGAGATTGAAACTATCACTTTGAGACTGCCCTGTTGGGAGCAGCCCAAGATTTCGTGTTCACAATGACAACCATGGGTTTGACCCAAGTAGTCCGGTCCGACTCATGGTGCTGAGCCTTTTTTCTATGGTGGGTTGAGTGAGCCTCTGTAGGAATGGGGGACTTATTAAGATGGTCCCCCACATGAGGGCTATGGATCTGAATGGATTCTCTTGAGGAATTTCCTAATGCCTTGGCAAGCAATTCTGTCAGTTCTGGCTGACCCTTAGAATAGGGAAAAGTCCAGGCCAGTGGACGTTGACTGTTCACAAGCGTCCTATCTCACAGAGTGGAACCAAACCATTCCCTTGGTTTTCCAGGGAGTTGATGGTGATGAAAGAATTCAGAAGCAAATAGAGTGACATTGGTAGAAAATTCAGAGTCCATCTACTAGAACATAGGTCTAAAATAATCTGAGGGCTTACTCTACAGCAAAACAGTCAGCAAAGATAAATTTCTATCCTTTGTCCTTATTGTGTATGCAGAGAGCAAGACAGTGGAGCTATTTAAAATTATCAGGAGTCTTATACACTACAAAGAACTTGACCATCATTTTGAGAGTAAAGTTGGTCAGATGTACTCTGACTTGGATGCTACAACTGATACAGATCTAGTGTGTGTAACTCTGCCTCCTACTTGTGCAGTGATCATTGTGGGTAGAGGAAATGCCTCACTGAAACAAGGCAGAATTACAGCTTGTCTTATAAAACCATTGCTTAAAAACCATGCCTGAATTGCACCATTCTAGATAATTATTGGTCAGTCTCTAACATTCCATTTTAGGCAATACAGTCAGCCCTTCTTATACACAGATTCCAGCATACATGGTTTGAAAATGTTCACCAAAAGTATAAATTTCAAATATCAAACCTTGATTTTCCATTTTTTTAATAAGGGATACCATTTTGCTATGTCATTATATTTAATGGGATTTGAGCATACACAGATTTTGTTATACAAGGGGGATCTTGGAACCAAACCCCAGCATATAACAAGGGTCCATTGTATTCTGGAGCATGTGGTGGCCTCCCAGCAATAAGGGATTCTGGGTGGGACAGAGGCCACTTTAGTCACCTTGGTTATGACCTGTGACAAGATTCAGACAGGGGTGCGTGTCCCTGTGGGTTCTGCTGGACCTGTTGGTAGCTTTTGATACCATCGACTATGGTCCGTCTTGCTGGGAATGTGGGAACACTGTTTCATGGTGGCTTTGATCCTTCATGGAGAAGGTGGTGCTGGAAGACTTCTGTTCAGTTCCATGACCATTGGTTTGTGGAATCCTGAAGGTCTCAGTTCTATCTCCTATGCAATTTAACAGATACAGTGCACCCTTCCACGTAAAAGACATAGTGTGTATGCTCAAGCCCCATTACAAGTAATGTGGCTTGTGCTCACAGCGGTGTGGGGCGGTGGTGGTGCATGCGCGCCCCAGGTGCACAAGCCATTGTTTCTTCCAGTGCATGGCGCTGCTTCTTCCGGTAATAATAATAATAATAATACGTTTTATTTATAGACCGCTATTCCGCGATGATCATAGCGGTACTGCAGAGTATAATGCTCCCACGTATGACGCGGGCACACTGTACACAAAAACACTGGCAGATGTTTTCTGGAGCTTGGAAATTCAATGTCATCAGTAAGCATATGACACCCAGCTCTATTACACCTTTCAACCACAAGCCAAGGAAGCCATTTCAGACCTAACCATTAGGTTAGGACAAGCTTCCTGATAATCTCTTCAATGGTGGGATCAACTGCCTCACATGGTGGTGGACTTTTTGTTTGACAGTCTTTGAACAGAAGGTTGATGCTCACCTCTCAGGAATGCTTTAACCATGGATTCCTGCACCAGTGACATGTTAGACTAGGTGATCCCTTCCAATATTATGATTCTATGGCCCGTTACAAATGGGCATAAGGTACGGACTGGGTCTGTATTAGGATTGGAAAGGGGCGTCACTTCTGGACGCCCCTAACCGTAATACGGACTGAGTCCATACAAAATGGTGGTGCCCATTCCACACGGGGGCCACCATCTTTACGTAGCGGACACGCTGCGTCCGCACGTCATGCAGTGCATATGATGCTGCAAGTGCACCATTGGTGCCTCGCAGCATCATATCCACGCCGCAAAGAGAAGCGCCATTTTGGCACTTTTTATTTGCAGCGTGGAGGAGCCTCGCAGTTTGGACGCTGGGGCTCCTCCACACTGCAAATGAAGGTGGCGGCAGACCACCCGTTCTGGGCGGTCTGTAACGCACCTAAGATTCTACAATTCTATGGAGTTTATCACACGGGGGAGAAAGTATCATGCTCCCTTTTTTTTCCTGTTACCATTGTACAATTGCCCAGTATTTAAAAAAGCAATGAAACAGTAACAGGAGATGATCACACCTAAACCAAAAATGATGCAGTTCCACTTTAATTACAGAAGAATAGTGTTTTTAGTGTACATACCTGAAGCGTTATGATTCCATTTTTGTAGTGTCTGCACACGTGCAGAAAAAACCTTAGTGAATTGTCACATTTTTTGCCCGGGTCATAGCTGTGATTTTGCACTTCTGGTTTACCTCTATTGCAGACTTCTGGTATCTAAGTCCTTAGACAGCATTGTTGAGGGATGGGGGATATTTTTGGGATTATTTTGGAGATGGATACTGATACTTTGGAGTTATTGGTATGTGTCCTCACACTTATGGTGAATTGTCTGGAAGGGTGGATAAGGAGGGAGAGAGAGGGGCAGTGCCGAATAGCAAACTGGGAATGAAAGTGCAATTGCACAATTTCAGAACTGAAGTGCTTTGTAAGTACATACCTGTGCTGCTAATGTTTCGTTTGCGCTTTAGAGACGTTATTAACTATTTAAATCATTAATAGAATCTGACGGGAACATGACACTTTGATAACTTGGTGACAACGTGATCATTCCGAAGTCGTGTGATCATCTTCTCCTCAGTTGTGCAATGGTAACAGGAAGAAAAAGGGAGCATGAGGTTTTCTCCCCCATGTGATTAACTCCTGTGAGTTCTAACAGCCATACATAGTAGAATTCATAAGAGTCTCCTTTTCAAACTTCCTTCTTTTCTTTCTTTCTTTCTTTCTTTCTTTCTCTCTTTCTACAATTGTTGCCATTGTTTACATCCAGTGGGAACACTTTTCTCTTTCAGAAAGCTAAGTTAAATATTCAGCAGACAGAGACAGTATCAGGGGCTTTTCTAAAACTATTTCTTAGCTTTCTTTTAAATAGTTAAAAATGTAGCATCATTCTTCAGATGCATTGTGGGGGCTCACATCAAGGAAGATCACTGAGTCTGCAATGAACTTTAAAAAAAAAAAACAGAAGAAGACAAGGATTTTAGCTACTATATTTGACACCTAAAAGAAATTTTAAAAATGAAGTTCTCCACAGATGCTTCTAAAAGTAATAACAAATTGGGCACACCACTTTTTCCTCTTTCCCTTATAAAAAGAAATAATAATATAAAACTTTTACCTAAGACAGACAATAAAAAGTAGGGTTTGTGGCATGTTGTTCAGCTCTTATTGTACTGTATTCCTAATGCTTTTATGTGTTTGGATGCTTTTCAGTGATGTAATCAACTGAAACCTGGAACATTCTGCAGACAAAACATTGCTTATGGCCCATGTACTTGCACATCACCACCAGAAATGATTCAAGACCCTTGGTGACTAACACCTAGGACAAATGGAAAATTTACCACTTCAGTTATTTACTATTACCATATACACTTGAGTATAAATCAGCCTCATGTATACGTCTTGGTCAGGTTTTGGGGGCAAAATTAAAGATTTTTATATGACTTGATCAGAGGTAGGCAACCCTTTTGAGCCGGGGTCCGGGTTGCTGTCCCTCGGACAACTGGGGGGCCGAAGCCAAAAAATAAATAATTAAATAATTTTAAAAAAATTAAATAAATAAATAAACCAGGACAAATGTAGGACAAAATTTTCAAATGGAGGGCACTTTTTAAATAAAAAATGGAGATCATGCGAAAAAATTTGCTGATTTTTTAAAAAATGTTAAGATAAATGCATGTTTCTGAGGCTTCTATAGACAATTGCCCCACCATGCCCCTTGCGCGAGACGCCAAAGGCCCCGGCGGAAATCGGCGGCAGGACCGGGCTGGGGCCTGTCCCAAGGCCTTGCCAGGCCGCATCCGGCCCGCGGGCCGCAGGTTGCCTACCCCTGGACTTGATGATAAGTCGGGGTGAAACTTAGGAAGACAGCCAGATTGAGGAGGAGTTGAGGGCAAATGCTCGCTCTTTCTCCCCCTCCTCAGCCTGGCAGGTGCCCTCAGGACCCAGCTGGACTGGGGAGAATGCTTGAGGGGCAAGCCTATTGACCCATGTATAAGTCAACCCAGGTTATTTGGTCAATATTTGGGCATACATTTCTCAATTTATAGTTGAGTATGTATGGTATATGGGGTGAAAGAGCAGCAGATAACTGTCCCACTCCACTATTTTCTACAAAATACGTCTTGGTCAGTCTCGCTGCTGCCATTTTTAGGGAAGGTGATCGAGAGGGCGGTTGCAATCCAGCTTCAATCGGTCTTGGATGAAACAAATTATCTGGACCCATTTCAAATTGGCTTTCGGGCGGGTTACGGGGTTGAGACGGCCATGGTCGCCTTGTTCGATGATCTCCGTCTGGGCATTGACAGGGGAAGCGTGTCCCTGTTGGTGCTCTTGGACATCTCAGCGGCTTTCGATACCATAGACCATGGTATCCTTCTGGAGCGCCTGGTAGAGGTGGGAATCGGGGGCACTGCGCTCCAGTGGTTCCGGTCCTACCTCTCCGGGAGGTTCCAGATGGTGCAGCTGGGAGACGTGTGCTCCGATAAGAGGGCCCTTACATCTGGGGTCCCTCAAGGAGCCATTCTGTCTCCCATGCCTTTTAACATTTACATGAAACCACTGGGAGAGATCATCCGGAGACATGGGGCGCGGGGTTATCAGTACGCTGATGACACCCAAATAGTCTTCTCTATGTCTCCGACTGATGCAGTGACTGAGGATGGTGTCTCTCCTCTCGTGACCTGTCTGGATTCGGTAATGGGCTGGATGAGGGAAAACCGACTCAGTCTGAATCCAGAGAAAACGGAGGTACTTGTGATAGGTTCCCCTGGTCCAGGAATGGCGGTGGTTCCACCTGTCCTGAACGGGATCACGCTTCCTGTGAAGGACTCTGTGCGCAGTCTGGGGGTGCTTCTTGATTCGTCGCTTCACCTTACAGCTCAGGTGAATGCGACGGTCAAGAGCACCTGTTATCAGCTTCGGCTTATTCGCCAGCTGTGCCCATACCTGGCCCAGAGGGACCTTGAAACAGTAGTACATGCTCTGGTAACCTCTCGATTGGATTTCTGCAATGCGCTCTACATGGGGCAACCCTTGTACCATACCCGGAAGCTACAGATGGTACAGAACATGGCAGCCAGACTGGTCACTGGTACTTCCAGGGCCAGTCATATTACTCCTGTACTCAAAGATCTGCATTGGCTGCCTATTCGCTTCCGGGCGCAATACAAGGTGTTGGTTATAACCTATAAAGCTCTACATGGCTTGGGCCCAGGCTACCTTGAGGACCGTCTCTCTCCATACATTCCGCCCCGCACCCTCAGAACATCTGGGCAGCAACTATTGAGGGTCCCAGGGGCTAGATTAGTCTCCACAACAAGGAGATCATATTCCATCGTCGCCCCGACCCTCTGGAATACGCTGCCCACTGAGCTCCGCTCGGCCACCTCCCTGGCCCAGTTCAGGAGGGAGTTGAAAACCCTCCTGTTTCGATCAGCATTCCCCAATACAAGTTCCAGCTAGTCTCCCCCCTCTGACAGCAAGGGTAGATGGCTGATGGGGTTTTTAACATTGATTTTAATAGTTTTACTGTATTGTACTGTTGTCTTTTATAATTTTGCTTGATGTATGTATTGTACTGTTTTGATTGCTGTTCACCGCCCTGATCATAGGAAGGGCGGTATACATATAAAATTTTTATTTTATTATTATTATTAAAAATTAAGTTAAAATTATCTCCAGTAAACTAATCTTCCAGCCCTTTTCTAAAAGTTCCACAGACACACCTTTCCATAGCATGGTTTTATGAGACAGGTATAGTTTCTCTTTGACACAACAGGTGTAAGAGACTTATGGTCTGGAGCAATGAGTGATGTTTTAGATGTGTTTGAAAAATCAGAGAAGCATGATTTTGTGATTTTCCCCTTCAACTCATATGGTGCCCCCCATGATCATAGCATATTTCTGCAATAAGATCATAAAGACAAACAGGAATGAATTTAATCATCTTCTTCAGATGGAAAGTCGCTGATCTAAAAGCTAGATAAATTAACTATCAGTATCCCCTTTCTAATGGAACAATCAAGCAGAGGTTTTCTAGGTCAATTTTTTTTACTAGAATTTCTTGATTTATACAGGACACTATATAGTAAATTGACCTCTCTATATAACCTCAGCAATATACACTTCTTCCACAAATCACACTTTACTAGTTCTCAAAACCCACAACTGCTAAATCATTCCTTCAGAACAGTTTTTTGAGTCCTCTAACATTAGCCACACAAACAGAATTAAGGCTGCTTAACATCCCATCTGAGTAATCAGTGCTGCATGTGGGGAGTTCTTTGTGCTGCAGCAGCTTACCATGTGGATCTTCCAATATGATGAGTTGTCTTTCCACACCATCACAATCACAAAATATTTCAGTTGATATAGACAACTGTGTAGTGATTGATGGTAAAAACTGTTTGCAGGAGCTACACAGCAAACAGCTCATCCAAAGTTAATTCATGTGAAAGTTAGCAAGAAACACAGTTAAGGAAAGAGTATAGAAACCTACAGTTTTTATATATTTTCCTTTGCTGCTTTATTATTTTCTGTAATGATCAAAACTATTTTAATTCATTTTATTGATGTTCAAATATAAATAGTAGGAATAATAAAGAAGGGGCTTACTTTGTAGAGGCTGTCTATTTTTTGCTTCTACATAAATGCTTCTACTTCTTATAATATTGTTATATTATGTTGATTCCACAATGTGTCCATTACCACATTGTAAACCCAACTTTATAATAGATAACTCAACAATGGAAGTCCCTGAGCATCTATAAAATGTAACTCCATTTTGACATTTGTGAGGATTTGACCAAAATGAAAAATCGCACTAACCAAATAATAATAATAATAATAATAATAATAATATGGTTTATTTATAATCCGCTTTTCCAAAATTTGATCAAAGCGGCATACAATTGAAGTATAAAACATCTCAATAAAATCAATTAAAAACAGCATTAAAAACAACACAGTAATCATAACAACAAAAGAGCCAGTGCTCCTGTCCCACAAACTGGAAAATGAAAGTTCTGAAACTGTTATTGCCCACAGTTTGAAAGTTTTGGGGGGAAATGGCTTTGGTGTCTTTGAACCAGTAGCTTTGAAAGTTTCTGTGTCTTATGGGCTAAAAAAATGGAAAGGAATAACCAGACTGATCCCAGTTTTTATTAAAGTGGTGTAAGCCCCACTGTCCACATGGCACACTCTGAAGGCAGGCCAAATACCCATGGGTAATCTGCAACACACAGAATCAAACTGCAGCTCTGAAGTTTTTTTCCAGCCTCCCTCTCCCAAGCATGCTTACCCCCACCTGAGACCAAAACTGTCTCATTCTTTCTGTCCAGCTGCCATCCATTTTGATGCCTTGTGTGACTAGCCACATAATGGCACAAGTGATACATCATCTGTACAGTTCATCAGTGCACCCAGTGACACATTGAAAAAGCACAGTCATTGATGTCCCCTGTACACATTCCCTCTATCCCCCTCCACCCTATGTCCCTCTGTTGGACTGTTTGGTTTGTGTATGTTTTAATTACATCCATTAGTGACCTGCCATGTTTGTTGCATTATTGTCTGTGTGACAGATTGATGGTTCAGCTGGCCACTTATGTGCTTGTATGATCAAATGGAAAAACTGTTTGGACAGCAACAGCACTGGTGGCTGCATCTCACTGTCCCCAGGGCACATGCTCCAGACAGCTTCCATACACTGCCTGGGTATACCCTCATTCCTACACTAATGCCATGCTGTTTATATGCATTAAAGTGGAGTATCAGAGCTTCTTTTTGCTATGGTTTTTAGTCTCGGAGCATGGCTCCATGTCAGTTTCCACCCAGTTTGCCATCATACATCATCTGAACAGACATGCTTCGAGTCAGTTTGAAGTCACTTTGGCGGGGTACATACCTCCGCTTTGCGGCGCTCTGCCGCCGCCGCCAGTAGGTCCGCGGGGGAGCCGGAGCCTTCACACGGCCCGACTCCCGCGCGGACCAAAAAAGAAGCTCCAAAATGGAGCTTCTTTTTCCGTCGCATTTGCGACGTAGCGAGGCACCAGGGGCGCACTCGCTACGTCACAAGCGAAGCGACGCGTACGGACGCTCAGCGTCCGATACGCAAAGATGGCGCCGGCCATGTAGAAGGGCCGGCGCCATCTTGTACGGACGGAGTCTATAAGAGACGCCCCTTTTTAAAAATGGGACGTCCTCCGGACGTCCCAAATGGCGGTGCAGAAAGCACCCATATTCACAGCATTTGCTTTATCTAACAAGCTGGTAATTTTATCAGATAAAGGTCTGCACCTTCGAGGATAGTGATCTGATTTCAGATCCTCTCTCCTAGACATATGCCCTTCACTTATAACTGTTCATATTGTACAGATGCTTCTTTGAAACATTTCTCCATTTAATTTTTTTAAAAAGAAAACCCTAGTAACAGCCTAATAAGTGACTTCAATACATATGAGGGGGTGAATCATCGTAAAGAGGGGGGGAATGTATTTTTTACTCTTTGTGAGAGAGTGATGAATCACCATTTACCATACCAACCTATAGAAAACAAAGAAAACCAGTGGAAAGTACAGAAGATTCAGAAACTTGACTCATATTTAATCAGCCTTTAAATAAGTTATCCTAGTTGGGTTAAAAAACAAAAAATGAGTCAATTTCTACACAAAAGAACCATTCCTTAACAACAAATAGGCCACTTCTCTCTTTCTTTTTGCAAGTACAAAAAGACACATTTATTTCAGAACATATACAATAGCAAAAATTTATCAAGATATATTATACAATCTCAAAACATTTTAGGATAATGTGTTACTGTACTTTCAATATATTATAACAAAGATGATTTCAATGCTATAATACAATTACAGAAGTTCTGTCTGCCACACCATCACCACTATGATGTAATGCCATCTGACAGCATCATCATTAAGAAAGTATTCACAAATGAAACAAATAGGCCACTTCTACAGAACAGACACTGCTGGACTTGGGTCTAGAGCCAAGTTGATCATTAGACAGGCACCTGAGACAGAGTACTTTGACAGTCAGGAAATGCTATAAAGATGTTATTACTTTGTTATTAATGCATTATTATTGCTAGTGAGAGGGAGTGATACTTGGGGTTTTGCCTCAGGACAGTTCAAAATAACTTACATGGTTTGGGGTACAGCTCACCTTGTCACTGTAGAGGATGCCATTTCCTGACTTTCAAAATTATCAAAAATGCCCAGAAAATTATGAACAAAATTATCTTGGTCCAGCTCTATTTATGCACAGTATTATTTATTTTATATACTGTCTTTGGACCCAAGGGTCCTCACAAAAGATTCATAAACAACAACAAGTACAATTTTAAAACACAATTAAAAACACCACATTAATATAACCAGTCAAAAATGTAAAATCCTTAAAAATACTATATATATATATATATATATATATATATATACACATACATACACACACAAAAGCAAACATCCCAATAAGAGGGCACCTTGGGGATGTATTGGTAAATTTCAGTAACAGATTGTTTGCAGCAAAGCGTCAGAAACAGGAGACCAGCCAATCCTTCCCACACACGTTATCAGCTTAGCAAAACATGAGACAGAGGAGTTTATCAGATGAGGGACAGGATGTCATTGTCCCATCACCGTCCCGTCCTTCCCGCCCAATTGTGGGAAGGACTTTCACACACAAGTTGCATTGACCCATCAGGAAAGCACTTTCAGCTGTCATTTGCAGTCTTTTGTATTAATGGAAGAACCTGTTAATACCACTGAGCGCTTTTCAGGCAGCTGCAGTGTGAAAGTGGTCACTTTCACTCGGTGTAAAGTTGAAGACAGCATCCATAGTTTTTTGTGGTTTTTTTTGGGCTATGAGGTCATGTTCTAGAAGAGTTTATTCCTGATGTTTCACCAACAACTGTGGCTGGCATCTTCAGAAAATGCTGGCATTGGAAGAGAGTGGGGTGTATATACTGTTGGTTGAGAGGAAGCAATTTGTACATTAATCTGTGTATTGTTCTTTTGTTGAATGGCAAGGCCTCAGGTTGTCTATTTAATTAATGATCCATTGTCTGCTGGGAATCTCACACTGAGTGGTTTTCATTTGCTTGGGCTTGATTTTGGTGTTTTTCAGGACTTGGTACCCAATTTTGATAACTCTAAGGGTTTCTTATTTCCTGTTGAAGTTGTCCAGGTGTTTATGGATTTAAATGGCCTCCCTGTGCATTCTGAACTGATAGTTGTTGGCATGGTCCAGAATTTCAGAGTTTTTAAACAGCATTTTATGCCCAGAATGGTTTATAATGTGTTGTGCTACTGCTGATTTTTCTAGCTGACCCAGTCTGCCATGTCTCTCATGTTCTTTGATGCATGTTTGAACACTGCATTTGGTGGCCCTATGTCATTCAACATAACAGGTCTCTACCAAAGGAATAGGACAGTGATCAGTTTGTTATGAGCTGATGGTGAGTAGCAGTGCCACAGGATCAGCCTCAGTTATTCTAATAATAAATCAAAATATGTAACATAGCATCCAAGAGTCATATTTGGTGTATTATCGGATTAACCCTATTCCCTTTTCCAGGACGTGGAATTAATGGTGTGCTTTAATAGGAGCATTTCATAAATGTTCATATCTTCATAGTTATAGTCACTACATTCCATGCTGTGTGTAAAAACCTGTACATTAACAGCACACTTTTTGTATATGTCTTAAAGACATACTTTATTTGCTTTCTGTTTTATTCAACTATTCAGCAAAGGGTATATTAGCACAGATCATTTATGCACATCTAAAATGAAAAGTACACATTGGGAAGATGGGTTCAATTATAACAGGAACAGCTTGTGCCAAGATGCAGCTCTATTGTTTACTTGCTAGAATTTGAAGCTGATCCCACTAATTGCATTTTCAATAAACGGTTTCACATCTACATTTTCTTCCATGGAATGGTTTAACCCCTTTTATAAATATATTCCAGGTGCCTCTATTTTTCAGGAATGGTCCCAGTATTTTACTTTTTTCCTAATTGCCATTCATATTTTGTTCCACTCTTGGTTTTTTACAAATGCTTTGTCAAAATCTCACTATCATGAGTTGCTAAATCCTCTTAGAGAATCAGGAAGCTGTTGAAGATACTAGAACTGGATGCTGGTCCTGGTACGAGCCATAATTTAAATTTTAGATTGTAAGCCTGAGGGCAGAGAACTATCAAATTGACAATTTGTAAGCTCCCACTTTGGGAGCTTTTCTGGATGAAGGCAGGGATATAAATACTCTAAATGAATACTCTAAACAAACAAAGAATTTTTTATTCATCAGTTAAGGCATGCTGGTGCTGTTGTGAGTACATGTATATACATAGGAGTCAAGATTCATTTATCTTGCTGGAAGTTCCTAGCATTAGAGGAAGTTCCTCTAATACCCCAGAGGACAGGATCAAGATTCAAAATGACCTGAATAGA
>NW_024802935.1:957622-981011 GCF_019175285.1 Sceloporus undulatus | reverse complement strand
GACAGTTAGGGCTGTTCGACAATGGAATGCACTCCCTCGGAGGGTGATAGAGTCTCCTTCCTTGGAGGTCTTTAAACAGAGGCTGGATGGCCATCTGTCAGGGATGCTTTGATTTGGATTTCCTGCATGGCAGGGGGTTGGACTGGATGGCCCTAGTGGTCTCTTCCAACTCTCTGATTCTATGATTCTATGATTTAGTGTTCAGCTGTATATCTTTACAGTTCAAGATTTTTTCCAACTCTTTCATGGCTACCTTCCCATTCCTTTTTCTGATTTCTTGGCTGTGGTCTTCACTCTGATGAATGTTTGATACATGGTAAAGAAATTCTTAATATTTTGATTTATTCATTATATAGGTTGAATGTGTGTAGGTCCTCTGTGATCATTATAATAAAATAATATATAATAAAATTAATAATAATAAATACAGTAGTTTAAAAATAATTTAAAAAGATAAATTGATAAGGAGAATCCTGGATTGATGAGCAGTAATTTCACTAGGATTGGTTTCACTCATAGTGTTTAAAATATGTATCTAATGTACATATATACAGCCTATACGCTGTGAGATGAATATGACACATGAGTTACTGCTCTGATATCTGAGTCTAGAATCTTCAAAGATCATCAAAATGTTTCACCAATAATTTTATCATCATCACCATCAGTTTTGCCACGATCACCACCAAATTGTGTTTGAGTCATTTAAATTTGTCATGAGGTCAGATCCAATTAAGTTAGACGTGGTTTATTTATGCCACAGACCCAATCTGTCTTCAGCAGGGGAGGTTTTAAGCTGCCAATTCTTTCTAGTCTATTCGGGCCCTAAGTCAACAAGACAAATGTAAATATGATTAAATTCTCTTTCTCTCTCTCCAATTTATGTCCTATCTTTCTCATGTCATCAGACCCAAGATTGCTTACAACTGGACAAAATATCATTCCTCTTCCATAAAATTGGGATCAGGTGCAAACAAACACAACTGCTTGAAGCCAAAGTTCCATTTCAACATTTTGTCAGTGGATTCATGAATGGATCCTTTAGTACACCTTCACCTGTGCGCTCGATTGCATGTGCTGATTCTTGCTCACTAGGAAGATCTGGGTTTTTTTCAACTCCAATGTAATTTTAATTTTATATACGCCTGATGATGTGTCCAAAATGGATTCTCCATTTTTAACTATTCTCTTTTAATTTGATAGAGAAGATGTTGCTTCCCAAAAAAAGAAAGAAAGAAGAAAGAAAGATTGTTTGAAAAGAGTGAAAAAACGTTCTTATGCTTATATTAGATTTGAGGCTGTCAGAGCTTGTATATTGTTGTAATATCATTCTTTTACTATGTGTAGCTTCCCTAGAATCAAACAGTAAAGGAAATAACTACAGGCAGCTGAGAATGGTGCAAAGTGAGGAAGAGATTATGTCAAGGAGGGGAGGCATATTAAGCAATTCTAAAGCAGTCTCAAAATGAGGAAGAAGGTTGAACTCTTCCTTTGTTTGGGGACAAGAAAGATTTGGGAAACTGGTTTGCAGCAAAGCTGTATTTGATATTGTGATGGCCTGGCAAAGATTAATATAATTATGACAAAAACAAAACAGATGAAGGGGCTGTTCAAAATTAACCCCAAGTATAGATGTTTGCATTTTTCTAGATAAATGGACTTCCTTTGGCTTTTTTTCTTAGGTCAATCCAATAATGTCAATAATAATTCTTTGGAATATAAATTATTGTCCACTACAGTTTTAGGATTAAAATCCAGTCAAATGCATGGCATGCACTGCAGTCATTTAGAAATAAAATTCATTAAGCCTGAAAAGACTTTTTTCAAGATAAATCTGTAAAGGATTAAATAAATTGCACAAGTTGCTAATTTTGAAATGCCATTAAAAAAAAATCAGCAACATTCTGAAAGATTGCTAGGTTGCATTGCCTATGTATGGATAGCTTTTGCGAATTTCAAATATCATGTGGCTTCAAACTGTGGCATTTTGAGATCAGTAGAAATGACTTTAATAACGTTTAGTCAAATTAGTTTCAACCAGCAGGTCAGGAACACAACAATGTTAATCACATATGGACGAAGTGATTGCATATTCTCAGGATCTATTTTGGTGAGAGGTGTTTTTCCTACCTTCTGTGCTTTAAAGATTTGACACAAGGCTTAATGTGCATACTTGAAAGTGACTTCACATTATAGAGAAAATTATGAAAAGGACACATTCTGAGCTAGGAGGGTTATGAAGCCCCTTGTATAGCTAAGTACGGTAAACAGGATCATTATTAATTTGGCATTATCTCAGTCTATTGAGTATTATTTGTAGCTTTTCTTTTCTTGCTGTTAACTGGACTGTGAAAAGAAAGAAAAAAACTTTTCAGAGTAAGGAAAATCTGTTGCCCTGACAACAGCAATACAGACCAGTATATGAAATATAACAAAGAGTTTCAAGATATTTTCTTACAGCTCAGTTGTACTCATTATTATATCTCTTCACTCAAAGTTACCTACTAGAATGACCTGGCATGTGTGTTCTGGTCATTTGGTTTTTTCCTCCAGTCAAAGAAAGGGGTGGCATGTAGAATGATCAGTGAACTAACAAGGGACCACATGCAGTTTTGAAAGAATTTTAAAAGCATTTTTTAAAAGCTCTTTAAAAAATTATTTAAAGGAATAAAGTAACAATTTTTACCCTAAAAAGTGGTGTGTTTCCTATTCTTTTAACTTTACTGTTCATATACCCCTTGAGATATGTTGAACTTTATCTCACAGACCCTGAAACGGGCCTGTCATGTTCTAAAAGGGAACATGATGGGGATGGGAGGTGGCATAGAATGCTGTTTACCACACAGGGAGAATGCTGCTGTCGCTGCCAGACATTCCCATTGCATTCCGGATGTGTTCCCCAGAGGGCAATTTTCAGGAACGCTTCTCAAGCATTCCTGAAAATTGCCCTCTCTAGGATGCATACCGAGCTGGAGTCTCAGCTGCCCTAGCTCTGCCCTGAGAGTCCCAGGAATGTCTGTGGCCTCAGAAGAGACACAGCCGCCAAACCTCCAGGCAACAGAGCCTATGGAAACGGTGGACATGGAGGAAGAGGAGAAGGCTGATATATCTACCTTCATTCACAAAAGATCTGAAAGGGCGTGCCTCTGGAGGTCTTGAAGGTTTTATGCGGAACACCAACTCATCAAGAGACAGCTAATTATATAAACCTGGGAAGGACGCCAGAGCCTTTGTCAGAAGCGATCTAAGTTTTCTGGTCAAAGCACTCTGTTTTCTGATTCTCAGTTTGTCTTCCCAGCTTGAATCTTTAACTCTCAGACTGCCTGATCATCTTGCTTCTCTGGAACCCTTGGCTGCCTTATACTGCTTGATGATGCTCTTGGCTTGACCCTTTGGCTTACACTCTGACTGACCATAGACTTTGTTACTGTACTCTGCCTTTGCCTGTAAGTCTGCCATTATAGACTTACTTGAACTCCACAGACTCCGAGTGGTGTTCCTTTATTTATCTGGACATTGCTATCAGTATCTGACTGCTTTCTCAGACATTCACAGAGTTCCACTTGACAGGCATACGGGCAGGATATTCAACTGTGTTACTCCCATAATTTAGAATGCATGCCCCTCAAAATAGTGATCAATTCCCAGTCACTGTTTGTAGGATGGATATGTAGATGGATCTTTTCAGTTTGGACTTGTAAACTATTTGTCCATTATTAAATACTTCATATAATCTTAAAAATAATTCTTTCTTAACTTGCATTAATGCACTATAAAACTGTCCATCAACTCAAAGGCTATTATTTTCCTCTATATGATGTCAATTGAAAATCACTACTTTTTTTATATTATAATAAAATATTATAACTTCTGTTGCTTCTTATTAATGACTTCTGCCATCTGGACCAAACCCTGACATTGCTTAGCCCCAGGTATCCCACTTTAATTTATGAAATATTGGACATTATGATTTAAGCGCTATTCAAACTGAAGAAACAATGATGAGCTACTGTAACTGTATTCTTTCTTCCTATTGCTTTGTTTTGCAAAATTCATTAATTTTCATTGCCCTGATAATGGTTAACAAATTTTACTGAACCGAGATGATAGCTGAGCTCATGATATAATCGTGAAGAAATTAATTATTCTACACTTTCAATACATGTTTCTTCCCATGTAATGAAATATCCCAGTTAAAAAGAAAGCTTTTCTATCTTACATTAATACGGTATAGAACTGCCCATTTGCTTTCATTTCAAAGGATATTATTTTCTGCTCGGTCATGTCATTTGAAAATCACTATTATTATTATTTTGTTTCAGTAGCTGTTTAATTTTAATTGTGCCACATAATGCAGGTAGACTGTTAGATCCAAAAATTCTGTTTTAAAACTGCAGTTGATGGTTTCCTTTTCATTAGAAGCAACCACAATTTCATTTTGGACCACATACACCCTTTTTTCAGATTCAGACTATAACACCTTAATTTTCAAGACAGGCAAATTGCTCCTAATCCCATGTGTAACTAATTTGGAATAAATGGATTGATTTCCCAGATGTCAAAAAAAGTTATTATGAACTTCCAATTAAATCTAAATCAATTCCCTTGGGCTGTGAAGTCCTCATCATGGACTTCAGACCACATGAATCAATTTTTTTTTCATCCCACTTCTCATTATTCCCCTTATTATGAGACAGAACGTAGGGCTGTGCCTCTAACTTTGTCATCATTTTTCTCTGCTATGATTTTTAACATTTTCTGATAAAGAAGCTAGTGAAACTCCAAAAGCTTGCATAATGTAATTTTTGGTTTTGAGTTGGCCCCACAGAGGTATCACTGTTCATGGAGTTTGAATTTTGTTGTATTTTGCTGGTCAGTTAACACAGCTACCCTTTAATATATTTTTCCCTGAGTTTTGGAGACTGTTTTTAGCTCACCCCCACCGGCATTGTTAAGACAGGCATCTTGCCAGAGGCACAAGCCAAAGGGTAAGAGCACAAGGGCTTTTGTCCTGTTGCTTTTAGCTTGGGAATACAGCCTGGGGGTGCAACAGAGTCCTTCTTTGCTTACTGAATCCAACAGAACAAGAAAAACTGCTATGCATTGGCCTTGGTAAGCTTTTGCCAGAACTAAATAATAAAATGGAGCACTTATTGAGTAACATCCCGTAAGACCAGCTTTCGCTAAGTATTGGGAATTGTTAAGGCTAAACTGGCCTGTGCATTTGTTTATGATTGTTTGTTCTGGAAGTAAGTCAAGTCAATGGAGGACAAGCAATAGGGAGAGACAGATCACATAACACTGGTCCTACAAGAACTACACTGGTTTCCAATTTACTTAAGATTCAAGGTGCTTGTGTTGACTTATAATTCAAGGTGCTTGTGTTGACTTACAAAGCACCTTGCTTTGTACTTCTTCTCATATGATCCTGCCAGCAATTTGAAATCTTTATAGGAGGCCTTGTTATGTTTCTGAACACCTCATGATATTAGCATTCTCTTTAGCAGTTCCTTGACTGTGGAACTCCCCATCAAAGGAAATGTCATGAATGGATGTCATGTTGAGAAGGGAGCAAGCTTGTTTTCTGTTGCTCCAAAGACAAGAATGTGGAACAATGGATGCAAGCTCCAGGAAAAGAGATTCCACCTCAACATTAGGAGGAACTTTCTGACAGTAAGGGCTATTCGACAGTGGAACCAACTCCCTTGGAGTGTAGTGGAGTCTCCTTCCTTAGAGGTCTTCAAACAGAGGCTGGATGGTTCTCTGTCGGGGATGCTTTGATTGTGATTTCCTGCATGGCAGGGGGTTGGACTGGATGGCCCTTGTGGTCTATTCCAACTCTACGATTCTACGAAATTAGGCTGGTCCCATCTGTGTTAAACTTCTGGTGGGTAGCCAAAAGAGTGCTGTTCCACATGGCATTCAATGTTTAAAGTTGCTTGGGTTTCCCAGCTGTGTGGCAACCATAGCTGCCAGGGAGGGAACTCTTTGTTGGCTTCCATAAAGGGAGACCAAAATGTTTTGTACTTGGCATAAGGTGCCAAGCTGCACCGCACATAGAGGATAAGGGAGGAAGCTACTTCAGAGCCAGTCACCCTCGTGTGTCCTTTTGACTTTTGCACGCTGCAGCCTATACACCCACCCTCAGTGCTGTATAAACACTGCTGCTTGGTTCAGGGCAGGAAAGGATTTTTCCCCCTTTATCTGTTTTTTTCCTATCCCATACTGTAGCTGTTGAGACATGGACAATTGGTAAGGAGTGGCATTGATAAATAGGCTCCAGTGTGGTAGGCAGAAGGGGGAGATGATATGAGATCAGCATACACATTAGCACCCCATTGTGCTAGAAGGTGGGCTCTTGAACTGCCTCTGTGGGGCATGAGACCAGGGGGGCTTTTGAAGGAGTCTGCCCTTGGGGCCAACCTGGAGATTTATTCCCTCTTATAAAGTCATGGCACTTTGGTGGGAGCCCTTCAGGTTTTGCCTTCCATTGATGACCATCTGAGATAGCAACAAATTTCTTTGGATTTCTCTTCGGGTTTGGCATGGGTAGGTGTCACAGGTTGACATCTTGGCCTCAGCTGGACTGCATCAGGTTGTTCCTCATGTACGTGCCACCACTTAATAATATTGACTGTGGCAAGTTGTGGAGACTTGAATTTCAGATTGCTAGTCCACTAATACAGTGATCCCACTGTACTTATGCTAGACCAATCTCCAGTAGGAACTTGGCCAGAATCTCTTTGTTGACATAGGTGGTTCAAGTTTAGCTTACTGAGTAATTTTGAGAATGGAAGTCCAAACAAGCTCTACAAAAGTGTTCCATAAAAATCTTCTGATAGAAATATTCTGATAGAAAACATTTGCTCCAGCAAAAGCTTCAGTCCATTAAGTAGGAAGAGACTATTCTTTCCATCTCCACATGATGTCCTTTTCCCTTGCAGTCTCAGTATACATCCTCACTTTCTGTGCATACACAGGAAGTTACCTTACAGCATGTCACACCATTGATCAGGTAAGGTTCTTTCTTAATCTTGCAGGGAAAGTTCTAGAATTTCCAGATGATCTGCTGCTGGAGTTCAAGATACTTTGGCACAGCACTGCTGTTGAACTAATATTAGGAATGTGTGAATACATAAACCTGAAGCTTATCGAGCTTCTCTGGTTTTCAGTCTATGCTTCATTCTTCTCAGGCTTGTATTTGATCGCAAGTCTCCTCCCCACTGTTACAGAAATTTCTATGCACATTGTTGAAACATTCTTCTCTTTTTGTGCACTGTTTTGAAATGTGCACATTTTCTCTCATTATTTGATGTTCGTTTGTGACTATTTTTGAGTAGATACATTTTCCCATACATATTTTTCAGTGCTGTGCAATATGAATTTTGTTTCATCTTTACACATGCTTTGAAGCAAATTAGGAAATAGAATTAAGAAGTATATCCTATATTGTTAAAGAGCTATTTAGTGCATTAGAAGACTAATTTGAGTATTTTTCTTGATTTAAGTCAGTATTGGTTCTGACCTTTTTTAAAAAAAATGGATGAGGACAGGATAGAGCTTTAAGAATACACAGTTTCCAGCATTCTTTCATTTTCTAAACCAGGACTAGGAATTCTGTGGTCCTTCTAATATGGCCAGCAGATGTTACCAACATAGTCAATATCTGGAAAGCCATGTAATAGCCACCCTTGATATAAATATATCAGGGGGGGGGTTAGTCTATAGGGTAAAGATGGATTTAATTTTGCATGGCTCTATTATTTTATTCATCAGAACAGAGACTACAGTCAATAAATCATAAGATTTGGAATGGGAAAAGCAGCTATGAAATAAGCAGACAAAATCTTAAAGTGTAAAGATATACAATGGAGCACTAAAGTTAGAATCATCCAATCCATTGTATTCCCTGTTACCATGTATGGAGGTGAGAGATGGGCAATGAAGAAATCATATAGAAAGAAAATCAACTCATTTCAGATGTGATGCTGCAGAAGAGTGCTGAAGACAGCCCAAAAGACAAACAAATGGGTTCTTGAACAGCTCAAGTCTGAATTCTCCCTGGAAGACTAAACTGAGACTGTCATAATCCTATGAGGGAGTTGACCAGGCAGGCCCAGCTCCATCAGGGCTAGCCTGGAAGAAGCGACTGCTCCCTCCATAACTGTCATCTTCAAGCCTATGAGGGAGATGACCAGGCAGGCCCAGCTCCATCAGGGCTAGCCTGGAAGAAGAGACTGCTCCCTCCATAACTGTCATCTTCCAGCCTATGAGGGAGTTGACCAGGCAGACCCAGCTCCATCAGAGCTAGCCTGGAAGAAGAGACTGCTCCCTCCATAACTGTCATCTTCCAGCCTATGAGGGAGTTGACCAGGCAGGCCCAGCTCCAACAGGGCTAGCCTGAAGAAGAAGAGCCCTCCCTCCAGTCCATCTGCCTTGGTCCAGGCCTCAGAGGGAGAGAAGAATGCTGGACCTGATCCCCTCCCCCCCTCACCATTCCCTCCTCCTTTTGTGTCGTGTCTTTTTAGTTTGTAAGCCTGAGGGCAGGGAACCGTCTATTATCCCCTCTGTTGTAAGCTGCCCGAATTCCCAGTGATTGGGCGGCATACAAATAAATATTATTATTATTATTATTATTATTATTATTATTATTATTATTATTATTATGTGGCCAAATCATGAACGTGCACAACTCGTTAGAAAAGACAGTGAAGCTAGAAAAGGTAGTAGAAAAAGAGGAAACCTGTATGTAAGATGTGTGGATTCAATCTAGGAAGTAATGGGTATGAACCTGCAAGGACCTGAGCAGAGAGATTGAGAATAGGGAAACATGGATATACCTCATCAACAGGGTTATCATGAGTCAAAGCCAAATTGAAAGCAAAAACAATAAGAAACAACAATTATTTTCTTTGAGAATGGAAGAGTGTTGGAGAGGGCACAACCAGATGTCTGTCCATGGAAAGGGCACACATCCATCACACTATTAAAAGGAAGAGAACAGCATTTAATACTGTTGAAACTGACAGGTATTAACAGCCAGTCTCAGACTCCCAAATAATGAAATCCTTCCTACCTCACTAACAAAAACACTGTACCTACTTGACAGCATCCATTCTGTACATTGGGATGGCTATTCCACAATAGTATCTCAAAAGGTACTTGAGGGACTATTTCACAAAGGGTAAAATGTGGTTGTGACTCTTTCAATGACTGCACTAAAAAGCTCTAAATCTCATGCTGGCCATAAAGTGTTTATTGAAGAACACTGTGTCTGAACTGCTGTATTTGGAAAGGGGATCATATTCTGAAGTAATGATAAAATAGAAGACAGTAATAATATTTGAAAAGGGTAGCTTTGTATGTTCAAGAGAAAATAGAGGGCATTGATGGTGTAATAAGAATGGTGCTTGCTTTCAACATAAGGTGAAAAGTGTTTAAGAAGGCCACTGCAGTGAAAACCGTTTTTGGAGTGAGAACATAGCTTTAGAAGCATTCAGAAAACCAACCAAATAAAACACAAGTATGCTAAGAGCTGTTCATAATTAATCATTCAGACAGAAGCAACAAATTTATATCTGCTTGGATAATTATCTTTAGCCAGCTATAATGTTAACCAGCTCTGAAAATCGAATTAGAAATGCTGGAGGCTCTGGGATGCTATTTCAAGGGAATGGTAATTCAGGTTATATTTACATTGCAGTGCTACACATTATTTCATTGTTTCCATCTTATAGTTGCATTTACATATGCAAAGGGCAAAAGAAACAAAAATAGGCCATCTCTTTGGGAGAAAACAGCACAAAGACAATAAATCACGACCACCACCACCACCATTATTGTAGTCTTTCAAATCCCTTTGTGAAGGAAAGAATCTCAAATTTGGCACCTATACATAACATGGCTCTCTGTAATTAAGCTGGCAAAATGAATCTATACCATGTGTTGTCTTAGAAGCATAAACAATAATTTCATTAGGATGAGAATACTGCCAGCCCATTGAAAGTCTAAACTCTCTAAAAGAAAACATATACCCTATCTCAGATGCACAGCAATGCTTAGGTCTAAATGCAAGTGGTAGTCTCAACTACAGTAAACTGTGTGTGTGTGTGTGTGTTGATATTGCTGCTGTTGTGTGCATTCAAATATTTTTTTCTGGCTTATAACCCTAAGGTGAGCTTATCACAGAAGTTTATTGGAAAGATTTGTTTAGAAGGAGGTTGCCATTGCTTGCCTCTGTGGCTGAGAGCATATCACTTACCCAGTGGGTTTCCCTAGCTGAGCAGGGATTTGAACAATGATCTTGCAGAATCATTATTCAATATTCAAATCACTACACTATGCTAGCTTTCTTTGTTGACTTAACATTTAGCAAATGATTCAATTGGTGTATTCTATCTGGGATCAGCAATTCATTTAGTAGAAAACCTGTCTTTTCCATGGCTGTTGGGTTTTTGCTTTTGTCATTTTTAATGCAAATCATTGGGCCATTATGGAAGGTGAGAGACATAAAGAGTAATACTGAACTTAAACCAGAAATATTTTTGTTAAATATGTTAGATGAAAATCTGGAGAAGAAGTTTGGTAAAAGTATGTTTTATATGTTATCAGCTGCGAGGATAGTATATGACCAACACTGGAAGAAAGAAGATATCCCAACTACTGAAATATGGACACTTAAACTTCTGGAACACTTGTAAGAAGCTTGGAATATGAGATGACAAATAAGTATTTAAAAGACTGGAATTTGTTTATAGATTACTTTAAGTAAAATTGGGGAAAATCAGTAACATTAAATATAGAGGTGGAGTTTTAAGATGTGAAATTCGAATAGAAATCTAGATAACAATAGATAAGTTGAAAAACTGCAGATCTAAAGCTCTGTGTTAAAGAATCTAATCCGTGAAGCTTAATGAATGCAAGTTGAAAAGAATTTCTTTTTATCAAATAATGTCCAGAGATAAAGGTCTTGGTTTAGATATAGTCCTGTAAAATAACTTAAGGCCAGCAGTCAGGAAGTAATGAATGTGTATACTGTATGTAGGAGTCTGTTTTATGTCTGTATGTGTTTATGTCATTGTTTATATTTGTTTTTGTTTATGATGTGAGATGTACTAGTTTTGTTTTCAATGTGAATGTATATACACTTATTCCATTCTGTTTTTAAAAATGCATTAATAAAAATAACTTTAAAAAAGGTTGAGTCCTAAGAGGGACTTTGAGGACTGATATTGGCACCACGTGCCTTAAAATGGGGTCAGGGGAACATTTTTCCCAGCCTATTATAAAGGAACTAGACAGCAGAGAAATTACAGCTGAAAAAAAAGTAACTCAGATGGCATTTACAAGCTCTTCTCTCTTGAAAGGAGAGTAATGATAGGCACAATGTGATGAGAATTAAAAATAAATAAATAAAAGGGAAGTCTTAGTGGTTATGGACAGATGCTCTCTGTGTACTCTGGTAACTCCCTTCTTTTAACACTTCATCTAATTAATTGTACCTTTTGGTGTCATATTGGGGAAAAGGTGAAATATTAAATAGACAGACAGAGAGACAGACAGACAGACAGATAAAATTGTTCCAGATATTCTCAAAGCTATCATCTTCAAAATTATCCAATAATTCCCTCCCATCCCTGACCATTTATTTTAAATTACAGTGGGCTCTTGCTATCAACTGGGGTTTGGTTCCAGGAAATCCCCAGGGATCCCAAAATCCACTGATGCTTATGTCCCATTAAATGCAATGGCATAGTAAAATGCCTTTGCATAAAATAGCAAAATGAAGATTTGATTTTTTAAATTTATATATTTTAAAATATTTGCAAGCTATGGATGGTTGAATCCATGGATAAGGAATCTATGGATATGGAGTGTATTTTGGAACTGGCTGACTTCATTTTGAAACAAAAGCCCTCTCCAGACGGGCCCTTTGCGGTGTGTCCACAATGTGCTAGGGTTGCCTTGGGGCGGCGCATGCACACGCCCCACAACCCTAGCATGTCATGCATGCACCGCCGTTACACAGTGCCTTACACACGGCACGTGTAACCATTACGTCGCAGCTGCGCAGCTTCCATACGGAGCTGTGCAACTGCGACATATATGCACTGTCTTTGGCGCTTTGCGGTGCAGCAAAAAGGAGACACTTTTTGAGCTCCTTTTCTGCTGTGCAGCTGTGTCGCACAATCTGAATGCTGCAGCGCAGCTGTGCAGCAGAGAGAGGCGCCGAAGAGGCACCGAGGAGGCGCCTCTTCTGGGTGGTCTGTACCCCACCTGAGATAACTGTAAAGGGCAGAAGAAGAAAGACATAGGTGAAATAAACTTTCCAGAGATTCTGTATAAACAGAGAAATAGGCAGACAAATCCCATGTGCAATAGATTCTATGGAAGAAGAAGAAATAGTCCAAACCTGTCAAATACCTCAAGTTTCTCATTGGACATTTACTGCTTATCTAAAATAAGCAATTTCTCATCCTTCATTGTGAAGCAGCTAAACAAGAATTCCTACATAGGTCCAACTATTGAAGATGTACAAGGGTTTTTTTTCTTAATCCATTTCAAGTGTTAAATCAGCTCATCAATACTATGTTGTCTGATGTCACTCCGCAATAATTTTTGAATAGGATAGTGATAAATGGTTTTTTTAAAAAAAACTTTCTGTGCTATATTTTCTTTTGATCTCACTGTCTATAGTTCTTCTCACAGGCTTGAGTGCTGTATATAAATCTGCCAGCTTCATGATAATTCTTTATGCATCTGATTAAGCTAACTGATCCCATTAATTCTGAATATTGTGCCAAAATAAATGTTGAAGCTGCCACAGGACTCCTTGTAGAAAAGCAGTCATTTTCATCAATTGAAATGGAGGAACTCATCTGTTCTTAATGGAAGGCAGCTCAGATAGAAGAATGGTTATCAGAAACATGGCATCACAGATGTGTATACCTCGTTATTAGCCTTTTTTTAGTGGAAGTGAAAACTTTTTTTTAAAGAACTCTGCATATTAAGCTAAGTATTGAGTTTATCGAAATACTTCAGAAAAGTCTGCAACCACTTGCAAGAAAAAATTGGATTATCATTTAGCACTTGTTCACCCTTCTATAGAACAGGCAGGATGTGAGCACTAAAAAAAAACATTTTATAAAATAAGATGTCAATTATTCTACTGCTGGTTGTAATGGTCAATAAAAAAATCAATAAAATGAAAATAAAGTATATTTGGTCATGTCATTCTAAAAGGAAAACTAGAGTATCCCTAAGTAATTTTATCTTAAAGAATCACAACCATAAACCTATTTGATCAGTCAGGTAGAAATCTAATACCTTTTCCAATTTCGATGAAGAATACAAGCTCTCTATGCATTTGAACTAACAAATGAGAGCTAGCATGGATAGCTGACTTGAACTTTGCATCTACAGCAGTAATTATGGCTCAGTATAGAGATGCTGTGATAATCCACCCGCTTCAGTTTCTGATGTGGCTATGGTTGATCATCTGTTACGAGAAAGTGTGTGATTTAGTTTCATGGAGGAAAAAGGCAGTTAGTGGCTGAATACAGAAACAGTTGCTCAAGCTATGCAGAGATGGAGAAACATTGATACTGAATTCATTGCAGAATGGAAATGTATGTGTAGGTATTTGTCAGCATTGTATTATTTATAGTGGGATGAGCATTTATGTACATTCGAATGTACATAACTACTCACACATCAAGTAACATGTGCCAACTTAAAGTAGTAAGATGGACCGGGAGGAAGAGGAGAAACAAGAGCCCAACACATGGAGAACTCAGTTTAGAAGCTGAAACTACCTAGGCCAAACTACAAAGATTTTTCTTGGATTCTGAGATGGAGGAGGACGAGGAAGATAAGAAAGGGGTAGTGAGAAGAGAGGAAAGAGGAAGAAACCTATTTCTACTTAAATTGTAATTTCCCCCCAAAGTTATTCATTCTTTGATCAAATTTCAGACTTTGGTGATAATAAGATACTACACAATTTCCTCTTATCTCCCTGTGAATATACCCAAATGCACCCTGTAAATGCACCCAGTTTCATCTGCAAGGTAGTCCATTTTCAATATCTCATTGTTTGCCTACAGATTCTCATGCATACTCAAATGAAGTATGTCTTGGAAACTATAGAATGGTGTGATGCTATGCACCATGGCACTGCATGTTATGTTCTCCTATTTTCACATGCCCACAGCTATTTATATTTGGTAGTCCCTCCACCACTCCCTTCTCCTTCTGTGTCATGTCTTTTTAGATTGTAAGCCCGAGGGCAGGGAATCGTCTAACTAAAAGATTGTATGTACAGCGCTGTGTAAATTCACAGTGCTTCATAAATAAAGGTTAATAATAATAATAATAATAATAATAATAATAATAATAATAATAATATGAGCCAGTGGCAGTGCCTGTGATCCAAACACTCACAGCACAAGTGCTTTAATTTAAGAAAGGATTAAACCAGCTAGTATCACTACTGTTGGGAAATGTGTATAGTAATAGTGGATCTCTCAAAAAGAATATATAATTGGAAGGGTCGAAGCTGAGAAACAACCAGTCTCACAGGCACAGGATAAGGCAGAGAAAGAAACAAGCATTATTACAAAACTTGTCCATAATTAAATATATAGTCTTCTGGAGGTGGGAGAGGAGACAGGGAAAAAATGGCTTCAGTTTAGCATGATGTTGGAGGAGAAAGCAGAATTTGGTAAAACAGAAGCAGTAATTAGTGAAAATAAGCATGCAAAGGTTGCTATCTCTAACAGGAACATGGGGATAAAGGACAGAGTTTTGTCCTTTGCATTTCTCCTAAAAGTATTCAGCACAATTGAGTATTAAATCTAAAAGTTAAAAAAAAAAAACCACTTCCTGGTTAATAAAGTGAAAGGGTCGTTTTTCATTGTCAGAGCTTTCTGGTTCCTAAGCCTTAAAGACAACATTTTTTTTTTCTCATAAAGCCTTAAAGGATCAAAACTGTTGCACCAATTCTCTTGAAATGTAAAAGAATGCAAGTAATATGAATATTTCACAAATGATTTTTATGTCTCTGAAACAGTGTTTGGAGTACAGTGTCGTATCAATATTCAAAAAAGTGCAAAGCCTGTGATAATATTTTCACAGCTGAGAGCACTGTGTTTCAACAGTGACAATTCATATTGGCTCAGGGAGAGTACTCATTTTTCCTAATATACTCAAAGGTCATGTAAAAATAATTCTGCAGGAGTTAGAGACAGAATAGATAGATGGATAGATTAAAATATACATATGGGAAAACAAGATGTATCAATATGGATGATTCTAAATGAGTTTGTGAAGGCTAATATTGATAAGGACTTAAAATTTTATTTCTAGGTTAGTAAGTTAAACAAAAGAAGGAAATCCACAATGTCAGCTTTGGTATAGTGTATTTTAGCTATAAACATTTAAGCTATACTTTGTCAAATAAAATGAATACTAAATATCTAGGTAGTAAAATACTACAATTTTGTAATTTCTTTCTATGAATAGAACCAAAATACAGTTGGCCCTCAATATCCACAGATATTTTTATCCATGGATTCAAATGAATTCCAGATAGCAAACCTTGATTTTTGCTATTTTACTAAACCACTAGATGCAATGAGACTTGAGCATCCATGGATTTTTTTTTGGGGGGGGGGGGGGGGGGCTGGAACCAAACCTCTGTGAATACCAAGGGCCCACTGAATGTTTCACACAAAATCTGTGCTGCAAAAATCATCCTCTAGTTTGCATATTGTTTTGGCTCTTACTACCTCTGGATGATTAATGTCACAGTGAAAGGAGAAGCCACAGCTAGGAGACTTCTCTGGACAGTTCTATGAACCATCACCTTTAGCAGCTTTGGTTCTTGGTTTGCTTTCTTGTCTCCTTCACATGCCCAGCATATAGCAATAGCAATAGCATTTACATTTCTATACCACTTCACATTGAACTAAGCAGTCTTTAAGCTGTTTACAATGTGTAAGCCAATTGTTCCCAACAAGCTGGGTATTCATTTTACTGACTTACAAAAGGATGGAAAGCTGAGTTGACTTTGGAGCCCTCAGGCTCAAACTCACAATGTTGTTGCTGCAGTACAGGCATTACCACTGTATCACCAGGGCTCCATAGCGTAAAGCACTATGAAGTATCTTTGCATTTTCTTTTCCCTCTTCCTCAAAGTATGTGTCTGAACTTCTGTTTTTCTCTTAGCCACTTGCCTACTCAGCACCTACCAAAGAGTTCTTTTATACCAATCTCTATCATAATCTTTTATGAAGTTTATTCTCAGTTTTGATATCCCTTACAGAAGCTGGGCAGAATACTGTTCCCTCAGCCATGACACCATATGAGCTCAGTGAATCAGTGTCAGAGGCTTCACTGCCAAAAGCACAAAACAACAGATAGTGCTATGCAGCATGTTGAAAGTATTCACATCCACAGCTGAAGGCAATAACACCTTTGTGTTCTCTCTTTTTCTAACATTGTCATAATTGATGGAATTTTTTTATGATGTAAAATGAGCATTTTACTTTGAACCATGTGAGAGTAACAATTTTATTGCAACAAAAACTACTGTTATCATTAGTTTGATATTTACCAAAATAAAGTGGCATACTTTTGTGGGAACCCATACCATCTACCAGAATTGGCAATCCTTTCTCTCTTCCCTAAATCATGGATCCTAAATCATGTCCTGGCCCTTTCACATTAAACAGTTATCACACTCTGAAATCTCAGGCAGAACTTAAAGACGCTGGTATAATATGTCATTGGTACTTACATAGACAGTTGTATGAAAGATGGAAAATGGACAAGAAGTTAAATGGGATAGAAAATAAAAAAACTCAATGGGAAGAAACCACTTTAAAGGGGAAAATGAAATTGATCTCTAGATATTATAAGATGTTACAAGAGTGGGATACAGAGGATGAAATAATAAGACATTCCATGGTAAAATGGGCACAAAATGTGGGCCATAACCTGGACTATGAAGAATGGGTCAAAGTTTGGATGAAGGGTATAAAAAACATGACTTCACAGGAACTTAAAGATAATGTGTACAAAATGATCTACAGGTGGCACCTATCCCCCAAAAAACTATCATATATGTATAAAAATGTAAACCCTGTTTGTTGGAAGTGCCAGGAAAAGATTGGTTCCTTTTTTCATTTGTGGTGGACCTGTAAAGTAGCAAAGCAGTTTTGGATTAACATTTATAAATGTATAAGTATGGATTTAAAAATCAAAATTCCCTTTGTGCCTGAGGTCTTTCTGTTAGGCATGATTAGCAATGATCTTAATAAACAAAATGGGAAATTTTTGTTCTACGCTTTGACCTGCGCAAGAATCATTTTTGCAAAGTTCTGGAAAAATCCAAAGGCACCATCAACAGAACAATGGCTAATTAAGCTCTACGAGATGGCAGAAATGGATAGATTAACTTGTTGGATGAAAGACAAGTCAGAAGAATACATACAACTACACTGGGACAACTTCTATAAATTCTTAAAGAGTAAATGGAAATGTATTTTATGAAGCTGAGAAACTCCAAATATAAAATATGTTAACAATGAAAAGTGATTTGGTAAATATGATAACCAGGGCATCTGAGAATGAATGTTTCTTTACTCTCTTAACCCATATATCTTTCTCAAAGAAAATTAAGGGGAATTATGTAAATATTTGGTTTAGATAGAAAGTAGAGGAAATGGAAAAATAAGTTCAGAAAAGAGGTGTACTCAATGTGAAATGGGGAAGAGATAGCTAGGCATAGAAGTAGAAATAAAAGGGGATTTAGATACCCTGATAATTATATTTGTACCCACGAGTACAAGTTAAGAACAAATAAGAATAGGTGAAGGAAACAGTAGAATTATTTTTCTTTTTTAAGATTAACAAGAGAGATATCAGAAATTGAGTAAGTCAAAAGAGGTTGGAAGAATTTATAAAATCAAAAAGGTTTGCTTTTCTAATTGTGTATAAAAATAAGTGATATGCAAGTAGAATTTATACCAATTGGTTGGAAAATGCAATAACATTGTATCTATACTTTATATATGTTATGTAACCTACAAATAAATAAGTAAATAAAAACAAAATTTAACCAAAATAGTTGTTTCTTCACACAATCTAAAATCCAAGCACGATGGAAATAGGTGGCTTTTTGGAATTTCTGCTACTCAGTGACCATTGAGGGAGAATTCAAAGTAGGCAGATTCTTAGGAGATGGAATAATACAGCTTCTTCTTTTTTTTTCCCCTCCGGAGCCTAATGCCACTAAGTATATGTTAACAGCTGTAAATGTAGAAAAATCAAATTTACAGAGTAAGGCTTATGGTTCTATAGATTCTGCTGATGGATATTAACCCCAAACAATCCTAGCCAGTATAGACAGTGGCAAGGAATACTGGGAGGTACTTTCCCAAAAACACTTAGGGCCAAAACAGACCATCAAAAAACTCCTGCTTCGGGGTTGCATGGGGGCATGGCGTATGCACGCTGCATGCCCCGACACCACCCTCAAGCCACAGAGTGGGCGATGTCATGGCATTTCTGCCATGTGGCATTTATATATGCCATAGAAAAACTGAAAAGCCACCACCGTGCCTGCAAAGGCAGCTTTTTCCTGGCACAAAAAGGAGCAGCTTTCTGCTGCTTCTTTTTGTGCCAGGAAAATGCCAGGGTGGGGGTGTGGTGAGTTTTTTTGGAGCCTCTCTGTTTCGGCCCATAGACAAGCACACTCTAGTTCCTTCTCTTTGACTTCTGCATTGCTGGGTTTCCCTTATATCTTTTACCAAATGTCTGCTGATGAAGTTGGTTACACACCACATAAGCTTATGCCAAATAAAATGTACTAGTCTTTAAGGAGACATGAAACTCTTGTTTTTGCTGCAACAAATCAATTTGGATACTCTCACTGCTTTTTTAAAAGCATATCCCTAAAAACATTTTAATTTTTCCTATGTCTCAGTTCTGTTGATTATGTTTAGAGAGTAACACAAACTAAGGCCTAGGGAAATGAAAAGTATACGTGCAGCTCATATAGCGTTGTGCTATCTTCCTCTTAGGGGTCCGAGACAATACATACAGAAATCAACTGGGACAGTTGTTAAACAGTCACTACTGAATCTTAATTTGCAAGGCTATAAAAGGTTCTTTGGATCATTCCTCAAGTTTATCTCTATGAATTATTTATTGAAGCTATTAGCAATCCTGTCTTCCAGTACCATTCAGAAAATAATAATAATTATCCTCATTGAAATAATAATGTTGCTTGATTGCTTTGGAACTTTAAGAATATAAGTCCAACATTTTAGAACTTGTAGACTAGGTCCAAATGACAATAGGCCATAGTTGGAAATTACAATGAGAACTGACAATTATTTTCTTTACCCTAGTAATAACATTTTATAAATGTGTAAGAGTAAAAAGACTGAATTCTAACAAGTGAAAATAAAATTTAATGCAGTGAAATCTCACAATTAGAATCACTACTTTCACATATTAAAGGACAGTTCTGGTCTGGAAGCTTTAAAACAGACCAAATAGAAAACATACTACAGTAGAAATTCTCATAAATAAAATGTCTAATGCAGTTTGTAGCAAAGAGAAAGCAAGCAAGTCACTATGGTATGCATACCTGCAGTTTACTCTCTTGGCTACAGGTTGAAGGATGCCACATACATGGGCTCTGAGTCATTCTCACTCTCAGTTGCACCTCTTCAGTGGCAAACTAGAATCTGGCATAGTGAGGAGATAGACACATGATGGCACAACAATTATTGCCATTGATTTGAGATGTGCAAATCAAAGACAGCTATGCTATAAGTGTTTCAGCATACTGAGTGCTATTATACTAATAGAATCTTAAGAGCTGGAAAGGACATCAAGAATCATCTAAACCCATCCACTACTGTGCAGAAATACACAACTATCACACAGGCTATAAAAGCAGAATTTTAACATGATAAAAGCATCTTTGGCCAGTACTTATCATACAACACTGTGCCCATCCTGCTGCTCCAATCATTTATGTAGTGCACCTTTCTATTGATAGGCAAAACCTTTCAATAGGCTCTCAGTCTTGCTACTACTACTTATTGCAAGGCTTCATGCAATAAGACCGTTCAGCTGCAGTTAGGCTTCTCAAGCAGTCACTTGGTATGAGGAGGCTTGCTTCAGCCCCTCTCCCTCTCCCCCCTTGCAGCAATTGTAGCAGCCAACATGTTCACAAAACCACTGCTATACGCACATTCATACATCAGGTGGCTTCAGGAAATGGTTAGCAGCCATGATCTCTTGTCCCCCCCCCCATTCCAAAGTATTAGGCTCCTTTGTGAACATGCACACAGCAGACCCATGCTTTGGGAGGGGGAGGCCCAATGGTCACAGAAGCCATCACATTTTCAAAGCTGGCTGCTTTGTGCACATTCACACAGCTTCGGGAAATGGTTAGCAGCCATAGTCATTCATTCCTACCCTTCCTCACATAAGGCAGTATTCGTCAGTGGAGAAAACAGATCATGTTACCACAGATTACCAAAGCACTATCACATGGAAAAGTGTGATAAGACATTTGTTTGCTTCCATCCTTAAACTAGCATGATGGTGGTGGGACAGCAGGCTGGTGTGATAAAGTCCTAAGGCACTCACTCACAAAAGATTGCCATCCAACCTCTGTTTACAGACATTCTATGAAGGAGAATTCACCACCCTCTAGGCAGTCTATTCCACTTATAGTCAATAAATTCTCCTTAGTACTTATGCTGAATCTTTTTCTTGTAATTTGAATCCACTGGTTTGTGTTTATATCTGCTCTCTTGATTTTTGTTCCCTGCTAGCTGGTTATGAATAGAAAATAATATGCAGAATGATACACAATTTTTACAAGACACACTAATACGCCTCCATGCATCTGTAGATACAAAAATATACTCCTCCCTTCTCTATTATTTGCAAATCAATCAATGGTTAAGTAACGCATTATTTTCCAGAGGGATATATGTAAATATCTCCATACAATTTGAGGAGACCTCCTGGCTGGTGACATATTCCACTGAGACAAGACATTCTGGCATTTCAAGAATACTCCCACTTCAAGTAAAATCTGGTACCAGCAGAATCGATGACAGACTCAACCGAATTTGTCTGACCTACTATTCCATGTTTCACATGGTATTTGCATACATGGGCCTGATCTATTCATTCTTTGAATGTGAAAATCTCTCAGTATCAATCTCATTGGGTTTCTCTCAATTTCATCAGGATTTTCTTTCCAACTTTTTTTTTTTTTTGGCATGGTTGTTTTTTCCCATTTACTCTTCTCTTTTAGTGGGTCTAATGAATATGTGGTATGGCTGTTGTGGCACTGGATTCCTCCACCTGCCATTGTTTCTTTTGTGGGAGAAATGCGACCATGCTCAGACTGGGAGAGGTGGTAGAGTCTACCATACTGAAGGGTGTTTCATGCCTCCCTGACTGACCAGAGCTCAGAATGTGGATCAGCTACAGGAAACATTGCTAAGCCATGTGGAGAATAGAAGAGAAGGACATTTCCAATAATGGCAGGATTATGTATTGTATGTTTAAAGTGCTGTGTTTACTAAAACTATATTATTATTATAAATATTATTAGTAAATCAGAAAATTCATACAACAGGAAATTAACAATAAAAATAAAAAAGGAAACAGAACTCACATCAATATTCTTCTCTTTTGAGAATTTGCAGTCAAGTATTCTCCAAATACTGCCTGCATGCTTGATTTTTTTTTTTACTGTTATCAAATAACTACATTTCATTTTAACATTTGATACTGAATAATATCTGGTAGTACAGTGGGTTCTTGGTATCTGCTACTGTTTGGTTCCAGGACCTCCAGTGTAAGGAGGGATGACTGAATGTGAGAAGCATACTTGTATAATATTTGATGGCTGATTATGGATTTACTAGTTAATATATCACAGAATATGGAGAAGTGAAAAAATGTTTCATTTGAATATTTCCCCTTGCATCCATTTTCATCACACCTGCCAATATTCAAGGTGTTGAGAATGACAGGCAAAGATTCTTTCAAATAGCCAGAACACTGGTACATATACCACTGGTTCTAACATTCTTATTTCAAAATTACTCCTTTATTGCAATCACATTACATTATTTTTAAAAAGAGATTTGTCTCTGTAGTTCTACTGTATAGTAACAAACCACCTGCTGACAAGGATCAGTTTATTACTGTACCAGAATAACTGTCAGAAAATGTTAGTTGCTATGCAGCTTTTTTCACTTGTAATTTGTATTCATTTTTGCCATTTTCTGTTATTGATGATGAAGAATATAGAAGGGTACATCTTCATAGCAAGAAACATAATCTATTGATAATTACTGACACAACAGCACATTTCTTCCAGGGAAATTATTCATGACTATTTAACCTGCAGCAAGTAGACTGATGAAATCCTTAGCTCTTGCAGCCCAGTTGTCTGCTGGTGACATTTCATAAATCACTAATAAGCTTATTATTCTTGGCAAAAAATATTCATAACTTTTCAAACATCTTTCCAATATTACTAATATTTATATTTCCTTTCATGAGCCAAAAATTATACTGTCTGGAACCTTCATTCTAACCTTTGTAATGCTTCCTCTTGATTTCACTGTAGTATAGGCGTACCTCAGTCAACAAAGCCTCTGATAAAGATGCTTCTATTTTTGGGTCATTTAGCATTAACCAATTTCTTCCTTGTCCTCTGTCTAGCTGAATGTTTCTTAACAGTCCCAGTACTGAGTGGAAGGAGAAGGCAGGTTGGAGAAACATAAATAAATAAATAAATAAATGAACACACAAGCAAGAGATCATAGATTTTTGGTGTTGTTTTCTAGCAGAGTTTTTGTCATAAACAATGTAATAAAGTTTGAGTTGGAGATGAGTAGGATTCTGCTCTAGTCAATCCTACTGTAGCTGAATGTGCCTATGTAAAACAAACAAGGTAAATAGCAACTCTCTCCAGAATCCCTTACTGAACATATGTGAAGAGAAAAATGGAGATGGGGAAGAACAGATATGTCCCCAGCACCAGTTTCCCCAGATTTAAAAATGGATCTTTTTGGCTGTCAAAACTGAAATCATAAGAGTGAAAGGATGTTGAAAGAAAAAATTATCCCTGGATTTATTTAGGAAATAGCCCACAAGTGGTCTCTAGAAGGTTCAACATGTTTTCATTTATTTAGGCAAAGCTTACTTGACCTAGTTGTTCATTTGAACATGTTGACCTAGTCTTTTTTTGTTGTTGTGTATTAGCTTATCTATATTCTTTCAGTATTATTTCGGCTTCTGGTTCCACATATTCTATTAAAATATTAACAGCCAGGAACAC
>NW_024802935.1:925288-957612 GCF_019175285.1 Sceloporus undulatus | reverse complement strand
ATCTGCTTCATTCACTAGGGTATATCTGTATATACATCAAAGTATGTACCTATTAAGAAGTGGGAACATGGAGCGTGAGTTTATGATACATTAAGGATATACACGAGAGCTGTATTTCAGCAAAAAATATCAAATGTCCAGTCCACCTTCAATATATTGCTTTTACAGGGTTGCTTAAGAACCCTTGCTTGAAGGAAATTGAAACAAAAGAATTGTTCTGACAATGCCCTTGAGGGAAAAGAACAGTGGTGTTCTTGTTAAAAGTAGGTCATTTTAACATACCTATCAAGAAGAAAGACCACCGTGACCACTGCATTTTGAAACTTAAAGCTTGGCAAGTCAGAATTTGAGTGGATTTGGTCCACTTCCACTATAATGTAGGTGAATTGATATTAACCACAAGTACTTCTTCATGAACTTCTAAAACTATGCACTCTGTTCCTCGGCTGATGCCTCTTCCTGTCAGGTGTATTAGGACTGAAATGATATGACAGCAACTGCAGAGTAAAACAATGCTACAGCACTGTTTTAAAATGACAGTTGGGAACTCATTGTAACTGAATCTGAAATTAAAATACAATGCCTTTAAACAGTTTGTGAATGCAGTACGGTGTTGTAAGCCGACTGCGTATGTACAGCACCCCTGCCAAGATTCAAGAGTGTATATGTGTATGTTAATAAAATTGAATCTCTTTCACTGTCTGTCTCAGGGCAGAAGTGCTAGCTGAGAAATTCACTTTTATCATCAAATCTTGTAGCCAGCCCCAACTTCTGGCAGCAAGAGGCTCCATTATTTACTATCAACAAGTGTGTTGAGAATATTGATTAAATTACTAAATATCCTAAGGCTTTCTCTGCCAGTATGTCATTGTGCAGTAGGCAAACAATGTATTACAGACAGGAAATTATAATGATAAGAAGGGTCAGCTTTGGGGCATGGGTGATCAACTCGACACTCCTGTGATATATATTTTTAAGTGTGTGCTTGTCTGAGACATTGCTACCTTTGTTTAACAAAGTATTAGCTAGTATCTCTCATGAAGGTGAGATGCACACCCTTTGTTTGAAAGGTGCTTTTTGTTTCAGAAGAGCTTCCTGAACTTAATGCAATGGAATATTGTAGTACCTTCGAGACTAATTGAGAGATAACCATGTTGGCCACATAGCAAAGTATAACATCCAAAATCCATATAATATACAAAATCTACAAAGAAGTGATAGCCTTATTCAGCCAGCCAAAATTCACAAAATACATGTTGCAAGCTTTTGAAGCTCTGCTAGTTTCTTCATCAGACAAAGGTGTTTCAAATGATATAAGAGAAAGAAAAATATGATGAGCTGGAACAGGCCCACCTGAAAAGCTGGCTTCTGCATGGTTTCAAATAATATAAGTTGCCTCCATCCTTTGTACGACCACCATCAGTCTCTTTATTAGGCAGAGAATATTGAATTTCTCAAGAAGCCTCCATGCTGGTGCATTAAGAAAACTTTTAGCTGCTATTTAGGTAAAAAAAAAAATGCCAAATGTGTAAGCTGCAACATGCATCTAATGAAGTAGATTCAGTCTATGAACGCTTATGCTATAAACTTTTTCTGTCAGTCTCAAAGGTACTACAGTATCCCATTGCATACTAATCCACACTAACATGGCTATGTCTTTGCATGTAGATGTATTAGTGTGTCTTTGACTTCCTGACCATAACTTTATCTTGCTAAATCAAATCCTTTTAAAAGGACCCAAATTCAAGAGGCACTTTGTTTCAGAGTTCAGGTCTACTTGATGCTTCAGTCAAGAGCTCTGAGGGAATGCTTTGGAGACTTCTTGCTAAAATCACTGCCTAAGTCTTGTTCCTCTCTTGCTGAAATCACTACTTGGTCTAGGTTTTGCTCCTTTAAAAATGAAATTACTCTTTTGGACACCCCCTTCCAAGAATGCAGATTTTGAAGAGATAGTTTATTCTCTCTCTAATATAGATTTTTATCTTATTATTAGTACCAAATCCAACAGGAACAATGTTCCCCAGACTTTTTTCAGTAAAGTTAAAAAAAACTCAACCCAAACCGAGGAGCTAACTTTTCATCATTCATAAAATGTTTCTTTCAGGGAGTACTTTCCTTGTACATTGCAACTCTGCAATTTGCACTCCGCTCTGTAGAGTGTGTATGTGTGTGTCTGTGTGTATGAGCTAGGGAAGTATTACGTTACCTCTTCTTTTTAAAATCCTCCTCTCTCTCTTTTCCTAGCAACTCATAAACTTTAGATTGCTTTACACATCACTCTCAGCTTTGTGTTTTCTCATTTGAGTTAATATTTCTCAATTTGAAAGTAACTGTGTTCTCCTAGATAATATATTTGCATTCTGCATACATTGTTTGCCATTTATGAAGCTCTGTCACAGTATTTCCAAATGCAATTATTTTGTATATTTTAATTTTTTTAAAAAAAAATTGTGTTAAAATTGCCTTTTAGATTGTTTTCTGTCAATGTTGATTAATGACTCCATTTGGCAGATGCACAACTGCCAAGGTCATAAGATCTGTTACAGATATGTACTCTGACAGCGTACTTTGCATGTGCTCTGAAAGCGTATCTTTTTTTTAAAAAAATAAGACATTGTAAAATATAGCTGAACTACTGTTTTATTTTATAATAAAGTTATGCATTCATAAGTGTTCAGTATTTATGTTTATGATTGTGGCACTACTGGCACAATCACAAATGCTTCCCATCTACCTTAACAGCCAGCAGTCAAACCAGGCAATGGAGATCTGTTCTGCTGGCAATTAAGGTGCATCAGGATAATGTTTCCAATCCCAACACATTGTGGTGTGGCAATCAGAAGTAGGACCCCTGTTTCAACTCCTTGTCACACACCAACTCATTGGAAACATCATCCTGCAGCACTCCAATCACCAGTAGAACAGACCTCCATCACTCGGTACTGCTTTCAGCTGTTTTGGTAAGTTTGGAGAATCACATTTGTGGCATGTAATCTCAGCCTGATATAGTGACATTATAGTATTTTTTTTTTGGTTTTTTTTTATTTATATACCGCTATTCCAAAGATCATAGCGGTGAACAGCAAGTAAGTTAATTAGCAAGTAATCTAATTTGCCCCCAACAGTCTGGGTACTCATTTTAGTGACCTCGGAAGGATGCAAGCATGAGTCGAGCTTGGGCCCTTTTGCTGGTCTTGAACTTGCAACCTTGTGGTTTTGAGTGAATGGCTGCAGTACAGGCATTTAACCACTGCGCCACCAGGGCTCCTTTGACAATATATTTTGCTTTTATTGCTCATAATCCCCAGGTTTACTAAGTGAGATTATAAAACTGAATTTCTGAACATGATCCTGTATCATTTTTATATCAAATATATAGGCAATAGCTTTGTTTGTGCTTTTGAACAGAGAATAAAAAGACATGGATTGAGATGGTGTGGGCCTCCTGCAGGCATTCACTTGAAAAATGAATAGCTGGATTATCTCACAATTGGTAGGCAGAAGGATTCAAAAATATTACAGATTTTATTTCTCATATATTCAGTGAATGTGCATTATCCTTGTTATTAACTGGAGAAGTGTTTGATCCTGGAAGAATACAGCACCTATGTTTTCATTTTATTATTTGCTATCAAATTGATTTGGATGTAAGGCAACGTTATGAATGAGACACCTCTGACAATCCTGATCATCAACAGGCCCGCTCATGTCATATAAACTCACAGCTATAGCTTCTTTGATTAAATCAATCAACCCACAGTGCCATGTTTCTCTCTTCCTACCACCATCCACTTGATGGAGCATCACTGTTTTTTTCCATGGTATGCCCAAAGTAGGACAGCCTCAGTTTATTCACCTTGACTTGGGGAGAGAATTTCACTACTGATCAATAAGATGGCCTTTTCTCAGTTTCAAATGATCTCTTTTAAAATGAGCTGATTTGTGTTTCATTTGGAATAAGGCTGATTTTTCTCTCTCTTGACAATCACCATATTTTTAGTTCCATATCTTCTTTGATTTTCAATTACTGAAAAGTCTTGAGGCTGTAATCCTTCCCTGCAAGTTTAAAATCTCTTTAATGACTCTCATATTCCATCATTTAGCACCACTGATGGAAGGACAGAAATGACCTCTCCTTGCTCAGCAGCAGTAATTCAGATCTATAGCCCTTTTTCATGGAAATTGTTTAAATGTGTTTATAGATTTTTTTTAAAAAAAGAATCTTATAAAAGTTTCATAAACTGGGTGGATTATGTACTGAGAATACATTCCCATGCATACACACAAAGCATTCATTCATTAAACACATACATTCATTTCAGAGTGAGAAAAACTTTCAGTGATATCTGTTATCTATATAGAACATGGAATAAAAGGAGAGGGATCACCACAAAGCATTTTTCTCCACAAAGCTACCTCATTTTGCTAAGATTTATCAGAAGCAGAAGAAATGAGGCATGAGAATCTCCTGTGGCTTTAGAAATTATTCAAGAAAAAGTAGCAACTGTTTTAGCTATAGGATGTAAGAGATTAACCCAATAGGATTTAAATTTAGTTCAGTTCATGGGTGCCAAGTGTTGGATCTCCTAAAACGCCAGCTGAATGCACATACAGTGGAACCAAAGTGGAGAAAGGCAACTAGATTTAAAAAACATGGCAAAGCCTGATGATACATGATGATACAGGAAAATCAGTCACTTCTCAGAGTTAATGAAAATAAGTTGGCTTTGTATATTTTTATTATATTTCAAGGGATGCTGAGGAACATTTCTGAGAACATTTCCAAGTCATAGGCCTCATTTCTTCCTAATGTAGTTACAATTGCCAGAAATAAAGTGTGATTGTGACAGAAAACATGGAAGGCAAGCCTCAAAAAAATTGATAATAGCATGCATTGCAAAGTAGAGCTTTATTATTAAAACAATTAACAAGATATACACTCAAAATATGACTGCATATAACAAAATGTAAAACATAACAGGAGATAATTTGTACAAGAAATTTAATTTGATTATCATGGCTGTTTGAGTTCATGAGCCCTCTGAAATAAGTGCATGTGCCATGGAAGAGAGTAGGAATCAGCACTCTCAGTAGAAGTCTCCATTGGTACAATGATCAAACAAGCCTGTGGCTATCTCTGTTACTCTGAGGTAGCTCTGAGATTTCTCACAACTCTTCTGAAGAACCTAAAGTCTAAGATCTATTTGAGTCTGTGTTGCAGATAGAGATTATTATTTCCTGCTTACAAGTCCTAAAGGAAGACAAAACTATTTATGTCCACAGCACAGTGTATAATATACCAGTAAACAGCATTATCCTATCTTCCCTGGGAGGGCAGCAGAGGCCACATTATATATTGGTGGATAGAACCTGGGTGTGTCGCTAAATTCTCAACATGCAAGGAAATTTACACAATCCCTAAAGCTGTTCTAAGTAAATGCATTCACATTGTTTGTGGTGGAAAAAATTAGTTTAATAATAATAATAATAATAATAATAATAATAATAATAATAATACTTTTATTTGTATACCGCATTTCCTCCAGATCAAAGCGGTTCACATATCAAAGCTGTAACATATTACAATACAATACAATACATCAAAAATTTAATACAGATTAAAAACCTTAAAAACAATATACCAAACAGTCACGCTATCTGTTTTGGCTAGGCATCCTGGTCATATTGGGGTGTAATTAGAAGGATATGCTAACTGAAAAAGATGGGGTTTCAGTGCCTTTTTAAAGGCTTCCGATGTGGGGCTAAGTCTGATCTCTTCTGGGAATTCATTCCAATGGGATGGAGCTATTGCCGTGTAGGCTGTCTGGTGAGTTGATGTCAATCTCACTCTGGGGTGTTCGAGTAAATATTTCCCCGTTGTTCTGAGAGTGCAGGGCGGATTATGTAGGGAGAGGTGTTCCTTCAAGTAACTCGGGCCCAAGCCATATAGGACTTTATAGCTGATGACCAACACTTTGTATTGCGCCCGGAAGCTAATTGGCAGCCAGTGGAGAGATTTTAGTACAGGTGTTATATGGTCAGATCTTGAAGTTCCCGCGACCAATCTGGCTGCAGCATTTTGGACCAGTTGAAGCTTCCGAACCTGGTACAAAGGTAGTCCCATGTAGAGCACATTACAGAAATCCAAGCGAGAGGTTACCAGTGCGTGTACTACTGTTTTAAGGTCCTTTCGGTCCAGACAGGGACGCAGTTGGCGTATCAGCCGAAGCTAGTACCAAGCACTCCTAGCCATCACATCGACTTAAGATGATAACTGTAGAGATGAGTCCAGGAGTACTCCCAAACTGCGGACTTTATCCTTTATGGGGAGCATGACCCCGTCAAGGATAGGATGGCAAATTTCTCTGTCTGGACTTAGGGTACCTATCACGAGTACCTCTGTTTTCTCTGGATTCAGCTTGAGTTTGTTTTCCTCATCCAGCCCATTACTGACCTCAGGCAGGCATCCAGAGGGGAGGTGCCATCTTTAGTCATTGTAACAGTCGGAGCCATGGAGAGATAGATTTGGGTGTCATCAGTGTACTGTTAACACCGTGCTCCATGGTTCCAGATGATCTCTCCCAGCGGCTTCATGTAAATATTAAACAGCATGGGGGACAGAATGGTGCCGTGAGGGACACCAAATGTAAGCTCTCTTTTTCGAGAGCAGCTGTCCCCCAGCCTCACCATCTGGAACCTTCCCGAGAGGTAGGATCGGAACCACTGGAGCGCAGTGCCCCCAATACCTAACTCTCTCAGGCGTTCCAGAAGGATACCATGGTCGATGGTATCGAAGGTCACAGAGATGTCCAAGAGCACCAACAGGGTTACACTTCCCCTGTCGATACCCAGATGGAGATCATCGACTAAGGCAACCATGGCAGTATCGACTCCGTGTCCCGCTCTGAAGCCAGTTTGAAATGGGTCCAGATAATCAGCTTCATCCAAGACTGCTTGAAGTTGACAGGCGACTGCCCTCTCAATCACCTTGCCCAAGAATGGTAATAAAGAGACCAGTCTATAATTACACATCAACAGGGGATCAAGGGAGGGTTTCTTTAAAAGTGGTTTACCTATTGCCTGTTTTAAGGCCGATGGAAATTTACCCTCCTGAACAGATGTGTTTACTATAAGATGTAATGCTATTTTTATAACATCTCCTCCCTGAACGGTCAGCCAAGAAGGGCAAGGGTCAAGAGGACAGGTCGTCCTTTTCACCCGACCAAGAAGCTTGTCCATGTCTTCGGTATGACAAACTCAAAACGATCCAGAATAACCTTGCTTCCAGAGTCAGTGGATGCCTCTACTATAGGTTCTGTCAAAAAAACAGTGTCAAGATCAGCCCTTATCTGAGATATTTTATCGGCAAAAAAGTCATTAAAAGCGTCACAACAGGCTGTAGTTGGCTGTAATAAAGGGTTCAGGGTGGCCGGGGGTTGTGTTAATTCTGCTGGACGAGACTCTGCCGATGCAATCCGTGCAGCACAGAACAAATTCTTTGCTGCATCGATTGCCATTCCGTAGGAACGTAACATCTTCTCATGGAGTGTCTTGTCAGATATGTTCTGATGTTTCCGCCAGTGGCGCTCTAGTCGTTGTGCAGCCCGCTTCATCTGGCGAAGATCTTTAGTGTACCAGGGTCTTTTATTTGGAGCAGGCTGGTAAGGATGCTCGGGAGCGATACTGTCTATTGCTCCGATGAGGTTCGTATTCCAATTCTCAACCAGGGCTTCAGCAGAATCACCATCGTTCCCAAACATAGCACCCTCTAGGGCTTCTTGGAACCTTTTGGGTTCCATCAGCTTTCGAGGGCGGACAATTTTAATGGGTCCTCCATCCCCGAGGGAATTTTGGGTCATGGCTTTCAGTCCTACCTTGACCAGAGAATGATCTGTCCATGACAGGGGGGAAATATCGTTTATTTCCACCCACGGATGTTCACGGTCCGTGCTGAAGACCACATTGAGTGCATTACCAGCACAATGTGTAGGACCCGAGACCAATTGGGAGAGGCCCATGGCTGTCATGGAATCCATTAACAGCCAAGTCACACCTGTTAGATCTGATGCGCCGGCCTCGGAGGGGATGTTGAGGTCCCCCAGAACAAGGAGCCTAGGGGACTCCAACACCAGCTCCGAGACCAGCTGCGTCAGCTCGGCCAGGGAGTCTGTTAGGCTACAGGGTGGACGGTAGATCAACAGAATCCCCAGACTGTCCTTGGCCTTCAGAGTCAGGAAATGCACTCGATGTGTCTCAGTTTCGGAACTGGATTCCTGGTCAAGGTGATGTGGATTTTATGGACCATGGCCACGCCTCCCCCTCGGCCACTTTCTCTAACCTGCCCCTCCCCCTCGCCCACTTTCCCTAACCTGCTAGTTTGCTACCACCCACAACCCCACTTCTCTCATTTCTCTCTTTCAACCTTCTGGGTTATGGCAGCAGGATTTAGGCTATGTTGAAGTACTTCAGATTGGGAATTAGGATTATTTTGTTGAGATATTTTGTTAGTAGACTACAGTTCACCAAAGCATGCTGTAGTCTACAAAACTTGTGCTATTAAATATAGTTAGCAACTAAGATACTACAAGGATCATCCCCCCACATGTTAGTATCAAGGTTTAAGTTGGATCTGGCTTGACTGGCTTATCTGAAACCCATGCTGACTTTTTGTCATTATGGTATTGTCTTCTACATATTCACAGACTCTCTGTTTAATGATCCGATCTATAATCTTTTCTGGTATTGATGTCAGATTAACTGGACTATAATTGTTGGAATCCTCTTTTTTTCCCTTTTTGAAAATGGGGACAATGTTTGCCCTCCTCCAGTCTGCTGGCACTTCTTTTCTCCAGGAGTTCTCAAATATTATTGCTAATGGCTCCAATATTACATTTACAGTTCTTCCATTACCCTTGGATGTAGTTCATCTGGTCCTGGAGACTTATATTCATTTAGATTAACTAGGTATTCCTGTACTATCTCTTTACTTAATCTGTGCTGAATTTCCCCTAGTCTGTTCCTCTGCTCCATTTTCTTCAGGTTGTCCATCCTTTTTCTTTTTTGATAAGCAAAGGTGTTGAGTGATTCTGCTTTTTCTCTGTGCCCTGTTAGCATTTTGCCATCTTCTCTGCACAGGGGCCCTACCAGTGTGTGTGCACGCACCTTGAATTACTGTATGATTGGGAATTTATTTGTAAGTTATATTAATGATTTGTGAAAGCTTCTGGGGAAAAAAGATTCCCCATGGTGGCATCTTCACATGGGGCCTTAAAATATGAAAGCTGTTCACCATGTACTTGGCTTTAAGAATGTATTATGAAGAATTTCTATGGTAATGGTTGAATAATATCTACACAACTGGGCCACTCCACATTCGAGAGGTCACACTGAAATTTCTCATTTACTTCTTTGTAGCTGCCATATCCCATGAGGTCAATCCTTAGAGATGTTCAATAAAATTACAGCTAATGTCACAGCAGGAAATCTGTTATCTAAGTAGCAACACCTGGCAAATCCATCCCCAATTCATAAAGGCACAGGAGGTCTTTTCAGTAACAAGTACAGTTATTGCTTTGTATACAAAAAGGTTTTCAAGAATGGAGTGGTTTTCTGACTATTATTACCTTCTTATTCCTCATTATTCCATATTCACAAGTCCTCATTTAAATCTTGAAAGACAGATAAACTGATACACTAGCCTAAAAGCATACAATCTATACCAAGTATGAGAAGTTGTGGGAAAGCTAACATTATCCTTCGGTTGCTAAAAGAATTTAAAAGCTTGTTAAAGGAAATTAGTTCTTGCAGAAAATACTAGTGTTATGTAAAGTTTAATTAATCAGCTACATAAAATTCAAAACCATCTGTTCAGGATGTGAAAACACAGAATAAGATCATGAAAGACAATTATTTTGTTAATATTTAACATGAATAGACTGATCATTTGGAATCAGTAGAAACTAGATAAGTACTTTCCTTAACATCTTAGGTAGTGAGTATTTACAGTGAAAAGTAAGCTCTATGGAAAAGGGAGTCAGTGTGGTGTAGTTGTTTGAGCATTGGACTAGGACTCACAGCTTGGCCATGACTGAGTGACCATGGGCAAGTCACACACTCCCTATTTCAGTGGAATGCAAATGCAAAACCTCCTCTTTACAAACCTTTAAAAAAAAAAAGCCTTAGGGTTGCCATAAGCCAGAAATGACTTGAAGGTACAAAACAGTAACACAGAAAAGATATGCCTACTTAGTTTGGTCCCTCTAAAGGTGACACAGATCACTTTTGATAATGGGAAGAAATTAATGTTTTATGAGGATACAAACTGGTTTGGCAGAGACATTATGTATTTTTTTCTCATAACAAAATAGTATCAATAATTTAATATATGTTGTTATTATAATAGTAAAATCATCTTTCATGTTCAGGCAAATTATTTTTATCTAATGTAAAAGGTGAAAAGGGACATGAGAAGCTGCCTTTTATTAAGACAACTGGTACATCTAGCTCAGTATCATCCACAAAGGCAGGCAGTGGATGATGCTGAGGGACTTTTCAAGTCATGTTCAAAGATATCAGACCAGCTGCTTGCTAAGGATGGGCTCTACAGCTAAGGGCTGCCCAAACTGTTAAAAAAGAGAGAGAAATGTCTTGTTACAAAAGATCTAATTTCTCACCCTTCAAGACTTCCTGGAAATGAATTTTTAATCCAGATGGAATTCTGCCACTATCAGACAGCTCAGGACGGATGAAGGAAACTCGGGAGGCAATTAGGACAACAAGCATTAAAATTACATAAGGTTGCCAGTTCAATACCAGTAAAAGAGCTCAAGCTCGACTGAGGCTTGCATCCTTCTGAGGTCACTAAAATGAGTACCCAGATTTTGGGGAGCAATTAGCTAACACTTTGTAAACTGCTTAGGGAGTGCTTAAGTGCACTGATAAGCGGTATAGAAATGTACGTGCTATTGCTAATGCTATGCACAATTGGCCAATGAGAGGCAAAGCAGACAAGCCAAAAGGAGTGGTCAGAGACCACTCTGGCCCCAATCATCCCAGGACCACAATGACTGGATGGTCCACTCCCTAAACAGGCCACCACTGTGATCCCAAATGAGCCACAAGCAGGAGCAGCTTTTTGCTGCTCCTTTTGCTTTTGGCTTCAGGCCACCTTAGGCAACCTTGGAGAAGCTTCCAGCCATGTTGAGACAGAGGAGTCACAGGGGGGATGCAGGGGTGCAGACCACAGTAGGTGACACCCCAGAGTAGCCACCCTCACATTCCTGCCACACACCACAACATGCTGCAGGGAGGCCCATAGCACCCCTTCCTCATTGCTTGGTGCAGCTTTACTCATATGTAAAGTCATGCCAGGCAGGGAAAGGGAGGTCCAGGGTGCCTCTTCCTTCTTGGAGGTGAGGGTGAGTCCTTTTGGCCCCACCCTAAAGCCCTGACCCCCACACCAAGTGACATCCCAGTGTGCATTGAGGGCGTACATCATCTAAACACCATGTCCCCGAAGTGGACAGAAGCCACTTTATTTGGACTGCCTGTTTCAGTCCTGAGAGATCTCTTCTATGGCTGCAACAGCACTGCAGAAATAAAGCAGTTTGACACTACTTTGACTGCCATGGCTGATTGCTATGGAATTCTAGGAGTCATAGTTTTGTGAGCTATTTAGTCTTCTCTGTCAAGGAACTCTAGTGCTTAGTCAACTACACTTCATGAAAAAAATCAAGCTTTTTGCTGCAATGTAATAATAAATAATATAATAAAACTTTTATTTTTATCCTGCTTTTCTGTAGCTAGACAATCAAAGTGGCTCACAACATATTAAAATATCCACATTTACAGCATTATATCCCAAATTCCCACCCTTAAAACAGGATTAAATATGTTACAATTAAAATATCTATTTAAAACACAATTAAAAAACACAATAAAAATATAACAAGGACAGAGCGGTGGACTAATACATGATGTGGGGGGGCAGTCATTCTGTGGCTGGGCATTTTAATCAGGAAAGGCCTGCCAGAAGAGATCCGTCTTGATAGCTTTTTTAAAGCTGTCTAAGCTGGCAATTTGACGGATCTCATCCGGCAGGCCATTCCATAATTTGGGAGCAATTGCAGAGAAGGCCCTCTGGGAGGTAGCAGTTAGAGCTCTCTGACAGAAAAGATTAAATGTCTCAGAAAAGTACAAGTCCCCAATTTCCATAGCACTGAACAATGACAGCTAAAGTGGAGTCAAATTGCATTAATTTGAGAGTGTACATGCAGCCATAGCCATCTTTGTATTTGCATTGCAATGGTTCTACTCCTTTCACTCAGGCAGATTCCAGAGGGTGATGCTTGGGGACAGTTGCTCTTCAAAAAAAGGAGCTTAATTGTGGCATCCCTCAAGGTGCCATCCTGTCCCTGATGCTATTCAATATATATATGAAGTCACTGGGAGAGATCATCCAGAGACATGGGGTGAGGTGTTATCAGTACGCTGATGACACCCACATATATTTCTTCATCGATCTACAGCTTTGACTACAGATGGCATCTCTCTTCTCAATGTTTGTCTCTAAGCGCTAATGGACTGGATGAGGAAAAACACACTAAAACTGAATCCAGACAAAACGGAGGTTCTCACAGTAGGATCCCCTAATCCAGGTATTGAGATACATCAACCGGTCATAGATGGTGGGTCACACACCCTCAAAGGACTATTCACAGTCTAGGGGTGCTCCTAGACCCATCGCTCCAGATGACAAAACAGGTAAATGAGACGGTCAGGAGTGCTTGTTAGCAACTTCAGCTGATTTGCTAGCTGCGTCCTTTCCTGGAACCAGGCAACCTGGAAACTGAGGTACAAGCTCTACATGGGGCTACCCTTGTGCTTTGTCTGGAAACTTCAGTTAGTTCAGAATATGGCAGCCAGTCTGGTCACTGGAAAAACCAGAAGTCACCATATAACACCTATTCTAAAATCACTCCACTGGCTGCCCATTGGTTTCTGGGTGCAGTACAAGATGTTGGTTATCACTTTTAAACCCCTAAATGACTTGGATCCAACCTATCTATGGGACTGCCTTCTTCCATACAATCCATCCCACGCTCTCAGGTCCTCTGGGAGGAACCTATTGCAGCCTATAAAGACCAGGCTGGCTGCAACCACCCAGAGGACCTTTTCTTCTACCTCTTCCAGATTATGGCCGGCTGGGGGAGATCCATCACATTACCAGATAAGGTGCAGTGGTTAAATGCCTGTACTGCAGCCATTCACTCAAAACCACAAGGTTGCGAGTTCAAGACCAGCAAAAGGGCCCAAGCTTGACTCAGGCTTGCATCCTTCCGAGGTCGCTAAAATGAGTACCCAGACTGTTGGGGCAAATTAGCTTACTTGCTAATTAGCTTACTTGCTGTTCACTGCTATGATCTTTGGAATAGCGGTATATAAATAAAACAAATTATTAAAAAGGCTGTCAAGATGCATCTCTTCTGGCAGGCCTTCCCTGAATAGCAAATAGCTGGCCAGGCCACCAACTGAATCTACCACCTCACTGAATACGCTGTAGCCCCATTTGCTTGTCATGTCTTTTATGAATGATTTTAATACTTAAATTGTTTAACTGATATCTTAAGGGAGGGAGGGAATAACAGGGACATTGGGTTTTGTATGGATTATTTTAATTGTAAGCTCCCACAATTGTTCCTACAGAGAGGTGGGGTAAAAATAAAACTTACTATTATTATTATTATTATTATTATTATTATTATTATTATTATTATTATTATTATCATCCTACACAGTATTCTCTTTGCTTAGAGTGTATGTATTTGTGTGTGTGTTTGGTTTATACTATTAATTTATACTATTTCATTTAATATATTGACATTTTTTCATGATAGATACACTGTTAACTGCTTCAGTTGGTATTGTGATGATGTTGATAATGATGACAAAGTTTTGTAAGCATACATACAGGTAACTACCATTCATAATGACCTGACCTCCAGTCTTGAGCCTGTGCACCTCACATATATTTTGGGGTTCCTGCAGTAAAGTATGTGGCATTTATGGAGTGTAGCAACTTTACTGCAGAAACCCCATTGACGCATACATTATTATATGTTCCCTTCTGATATATATGCACACTGATCTCATTGGTCATGATGTACAATATGTAATTTCTAGATAATGATGACAATTATTTAAAATAGTTTGGAAATTACTTTAGTTTCCCTCACTTTGTCCTCATCTAGATATTTTTCAGTTAGGCAAAAATAAAACAAAATTGAAAAGGGAAAGTAAAAGACAGAATAATGTCACTGACAATTTGGAGGAGAACTTATGAAAACAAGATAAAAACCACTTGAGCTAACTGGAGTACAGATGGTCACTGCCAGACCATTTCTCAGGAAACAACAGCAGGCATCTCGTGCTTATAGTAAATCAATGCAGTTACATTGTCCTATAAACATAATTATCAATTAATGAGTTCTGTGCATTAATAAGCTTAGTTATTGGTGCATTATCCTTAGTGTCTTAACTGCTCTCCTTTTAAATTAAAATGGTTTGTATGTGTCCCCATGGCCATTAAAGAGATAGCTACAAAAAGTAATTAGTAAAACATCCATGTATTTTAAAAAATGGAAGATAAGAGTTCTCTTATGGAAATGCGTTTATATTTACTATTTCACATACTTCCAATTAAAAAGAAATTGCAAGTAAATGGACATTCCAGTTGTAGAAATTATATACTGCAATAAAGATGAATGTTAAAGAGTTTGGAGATAATGCTTCTGAAATACAGTGTTAGTATAAATGCTTTAATTACTGGTGATAGAAGTTTCCAGTACACTTTCTTTAATAGCTGGTAAGATTACATTACAAGCCTGATGCAGTTGGCCATTAATACAATAAGGTAGACAAAAAAATGTTGTTTTTTACTTGAGCCTTTTCATCTCTCTTTCATTCACTTGTGATTTCTTTGTTTTATATGTAGTGTAAGGACTACTCCATTTTAACAATCATATCAAACAGAAATCCTTCAAACAATTGAAGGTTCAGGTATTGATTGTTTTTTTAAACTTGTTCCCCACCTTTCTGTTCCAAACAATAAAGAGTTAGGCCCAGTACAGACCAGCAGTTTGTGCCCACCTGGGGCCAAAATTAGGGTTCCGTAGGGTGGAGTGTTAAGCATGCTCCCAAGTCCTACCATGTGCCATTTACACAGGGCATGCCATGATGATGTGCCTTGTGCACAGCATCGAAATGGCACAGCGCTCAAGAGACATCATAGTTCTGTGCCAGGGCACTTATGGTGCCTCTGTAGTAGCGGAAAAGGGAGCCACATTTTACGGCTTCTTTTTTGAGTAGATCATTGCCGTGATCAGGGGTAGGCAACCGTTTTGAGCCGGGGGCCTGGTTGCTATCCCTCAGACAACTGGAGGGCCGAAGCCAAAAAATAAATAATTAAATAAATTTTTAAAAAATTAAATAAATAAATAAACTGGGACAAATGTAGGACAATATTTTCAAATGGTGGACACTTTTTTTAAAAAAAGTGGAGGACACGCAAAAAAATTGCTGATTTTTTTTAAAAATGTTAATATAAATGCATGTTTCTGAGGCGTCTATAGACAATTGCCCCCCTTGCCCCTGCGCACGAGAGGCCAAAGGCCCCGGCGGCAATTGGCGGCAGGACCAGGCTGGGGCCGGTCCCAAGGCCTCGCCGGGCCGCATCCGGCCCGCGGGCCGCAGGTTGCCTACCCCTGGCCGTGATGTTTGGTTGCTGTAGCAATGATCTGGGCCAGAAAGGGGAGGCCTCTGGCCACCCCTTTCTGCCCATCTGTATGGCCCCTTAGATTCAGACTTTAAAACAGACCCATTGAAACTAATTCTTGTTGATACTAATGGGTATGGCTGAAGTATGATTATGTTTTAATTCAATCCAGAGAATGGAGCTAGCTCTTTCCTTTTATTTTCTTAGTTGATATTTCTGTTTTTTTAAATAATAATAACTGTAAACATTTTCATAGCCAGTTATTGAATGTATATTCAGTAATCTAAATGTTATCTGAGGCAGTGCAGCAGTTATAATCATTGAAAAAGAACCACCTTGGATCCCTTTCTGGGAGAAAGGTGGCATAAAAATGAAATAATAAATAAATAAATAAACTATATATTAAAATTAAGTACAAGCTTTAGGTGATACATGCCATCAACATTAAGAGAGAAAGCATTTTAACTGGATGTCTTTGTTTCCTGCAGGAATAAATCAAGAAGTTATTCAAATCTAGGAACGATAGGCCTATTTAAACAATTTTGGCATAATCATGCAGAAAGAGAAGAACAGAAGCTAAAACAGATGAGTTCAATGTCACAATTTAATTATGAACAAAGCAAAATGAGATCTTTTTAGTTGAACATGTGTCAGTGAAGACCATGTAGGACTCCAGAGGATATTTGAGAGAGCAGTTCCCTGCTAGGTCCTCCCTTCACCACCCCCACCCCACTATAGTGTGTATGATGGACAATTCTGCCATAACATGGTTCATTTTAGACAATTTACCATTTCCTTTTTTAAAAAGTTCTCTCCTGGACCTAGAGGTAGCCAGAGAAGGCCAAATCCATGGTGAAACTGATCCATGTCCCTTGGCTGTTTGCAGGCAAAACAGCAGAACTTTTTAAAAAAGGAAATTTATGGTTCTGGAGGACTCAAAATACAACATTGGGAGACTGAATATAGCCTAAGATCTGCACTTTCCCCACTTAGATGTAAAGTAGCTAGTGGCCATTAGGACAAAATTCAAGGCAAACATGTGCCCAAATGAAAGGTGAAATAGATTTTCATGGGGTAGGATGAACTCCAAGCAAGGAATCTAGCCAGTGAGATGTTGAAGACAATACTAACTGGATCTCCAGGGAAGGGGGGAGGAATATAAAAGCATGTCATTCATATAAACTAGTGTTCCTCCCATCTCAGAAATTCCATTTCTGGCAGTCTACTATTTGTAAGCCTTCCTTGAAGCTCTATTTCATCTCAACTATCATTTTCCTTCTTCTTTTGTTTTTAGTGTTTTAAATAAATATATTTTAAAATAATATAAACAGCAGCTGGCATCTCGTTCATTAGTTCTAGTCTTACATTATCCAGCTGTTGGGGATTTAAATTTATAATCATGAACAACCCATTTGCCCCCCAAATCCTACCTTTACAGCTTGGCAGCACCTCAACAGAAACATTTTTGAGGGAGTGGCGATCAGAGCACTGAGGAATGATGTCCAAAAAGTGTTTCTGGTCATGGAGTGTCTTGTGACAAGCAATTGTAGCAGAGTTCAATGAGTATTTTTCCAGCTGCCTGTTCTCAAGGCACCCCATGACCAGTATGCTGCAGGTGTCATTTCCAATTATTTCAATTATCTGAGCCGCAGAATGCTGCCAAGCCACAGAGGTACATTGGGGGTTGGATCATGAGCCAAAAATATGATGATGCAGGACCTGCATCAGCATGGTACTTAAAGCTTCATGTGGTAGAATTATGATTCAGACTTCTGGCTGTTTGACTGACTGAGGAGTTATCTAGGAACCAGTGTGGTGGAGTAGCTTGAGTACCAGACCAGGATTCTGAGAGACAAGAATTTGAATCCATGCTCAGCCATGGAAACTCAGTAGATGACTTGGATAAGTCATACTCTAGACTTAGATGGAGGCAATGACAAATCACCAATAACAAATAAATATTGCTCAGAAGGTTAAGTATAAGTCGGAGATGACTTGAAGTCAGTTTGACTTGAGCTACCAGAAAATAGAAAGGAGATAAGCTCCATGTGCTACTACATGGTCAACAGATTATTATTCTTTTTAAAAGCCCTATACATTTTGGCCTATAAAGAAGCAGGACTTCTTCAGAAGCTAAAAGCAAAATACAAATATAAATCTATTGTAAATATTAGAAAAGCTAGGAAAACACTAAATAAATCATATTACACAAAAACATAGAAAATTGTGTTATTTTCCAGGTGTTTTAGGATGACTGCTTTCAAAACTGAGGTAAACATTAGCAGCAGTGGGTTGTTGTTGTTGTTGTTGTTGTTGTTTGTGTGTGTGTGTGTGTGTGTGTATACAGAGAGGGGGGGAGAGGTGATGACTATCTGGAATATGTATAAATAACAAAATATCAGTAGACCCTGTCTTGCTAATGTTTAATGGTCCAGCTCTTAGGAGAAAATTGTTGACAACTCCAGTGATTTCAGTTGAAAGGTATGTATGTTTTCATATGGAAAAATAAAGCAATTTATATCTTTGGAAAATGTAATGTGTTCGCAAACCATAAGTGCAACTATAACACATAGTCTACCTTGATTTTTCATTGTCATAGCCCATTCATACTGAAGCCAGACCCTACATACAAGTAGTAAAGTCGTCTCACAAAAATGTAAGCATTTTTAAAAGCTTAGCCCCCAAAGCTCCCATCTGTCCTCTCTGCATTTCCAGTATATGCTTCATTTCAACCTTCTAATATGCAGTGATATTGTCATTTTGTTGGCTTTGGCATGACATTATCATGCAGGCTTAGCATTAGCGTACTAGCAGTCTGTTAGCAGGATGCTTCCAAAGTATTGCTGGATTTGGGAAGACACTAGGGAGGCATCAGCTGTTTGTGTTCTTCCTTTCACTGATATTTTACCAGATATTACTCAAACTCAGAGAAAATGTCACCTTTTTGTCATCTTTCCATATGTTCTCTTTGCTCAGACACAAATATAATATGACCATGCATCATAAAACTGCCAAAAATTGAGGATAATTCTCACTTTCCAGAGTTAGGGATGCAAATCGTTTTTTAAAAAATCAGAAATAGCTTATGTATTTTCTATTTCTCTGAATCACATCCATCATTAGAGTTATGGCTAAGGCAATCCACTTGACACAAGTGTTAGCATCATAAATGATACATGCCTTTGAAGAAGTGATGAGAAGAAAATATAACTATAGTGGATTTAAGGTACCACATTTATTCAATGTAGCATGCTGGGCTTGCTTTCTGTATGTGTTAAGGTTTTTATTTTATATTTTCCTTTTAAAGGCATAAAGCATGAATCATACGCAGGGGAGCTGCCATCTACATAAATTGAGGTCACATTGACATAATTCATTTTCAAAATTTCAGGATGAACATATTTGCACCCATTTTAAGCTGAGTACCTAAATTCTAGAATTGATGACATCCTCATTAGTTTTGATTTTCTCTTTACATTTAATGTGTATTCCTAGACTTTGTGCTTTTATCTGTTTATCAAACATTTATTAAACAAGACTTGCTGACTCTTGAAAGTGAAACATATATTACCTAGCCAGTACCAGAACTCATGTTTTCCACACCCAAAAAGAGACAACATATCCCATTGATCTAGCATAATCATGCAGCAAACTATGTCTTGGCCCTACATATGCTCATTTAAATCTATCAGAAAAGGTTATTCTTCCTCCATTAACATGAAAATAATGAAAATGAAAATAATTCAACACTAATTGAGATTTTTCCAAATGTATCAACTTCAGGGTCTGTAAGATTAGTTCAAAAGGGCATTCCTCTCAGATCTGTATCATTCGGCAGAATCTGAGAACATCAGATTTTTCTCTCATTATACTACACAGAATACATGGAACACACTTTATTCAATAGAAATATTGTTGAAAAAAATATATTAGGGAAGGATACCACAATATTTACACATATCTACATAGAAGGAAAAAAAACACCGCAGCTTGATGCGAGACTCATACATAATGGTGGGATTCTAAGAAACAAAATGAAACTGAAACTGACAGGTATTCACATCCTTATGTGAATATTTACACTCACAAAAGGATTTCAGCTCAATGTTCCATATTGTCTGTCAGCATGGGAAGGTGAGTTAGGGGGAAAGTTCAGAAAGTGTTTTCTCCAGCTCCCTCCATAACAGGACAGCCCACGGCAAATGTCCAAAGAGGGCTAAAGTTTCGGCAGACTTAATATTTAAGAAATACATTTTCAATGTGAAGGCTTTCATGGCTGGCATCCATAGTCAGGGAGAGGTGATTTCTATGTTAATCTGTGTATTGTTCTGCTGTTGATGGCAAGGCCTCAGGATGGGAGGATATGGAATATTGTGTAATTAGTGTCTGCTGGGAAAACAGTTTTATTTTATGTTTGGCAAGTTTTATTCGAAAGGGGCTTCCTCTTTGTATTAGAGAGTTATTTTCTTTAGACAAGACAGTGTGACTTGACCAAGATCACTCAGTAGGTTTCTCTAGCTTGGCAAGGATTTAATTCTTCTGGAGTCTTGCTGCTTTATCACACTACACTGGCTGCCTATTAGCTTCCGGGCATAGTATAAGGTGTTGGTCATTACCTATAAAGCCCTACATGGCTTGGGTCCAGCTTACCTGAGGGAACGCCTCCTCCCATACAATCCTTCCTACTCTCTCAGGTCTTCTGGGAAGAATCTCTTGCAGTCTAAGAAAACCAAACTGGTAACAACTTCCCAGAAGATGTTTTCTGTTGCCACTCCAAAAATCTGGAATGACCTGCCAGAGGAGATCCACCATATAACATCTTTGGAGGCCTTTAAGAAGACAATAAAAATGGATCTCTTCTGGCAGGCCTTCCCAAACTGACCTCCTCGGAATGTTCACTCTCCAGTTGCATAGCTGTTTCCACCGGACTGTGACTGTGCTTGATTTATTGACTATTTTATTGGTAGTATTTTATTGAGAATTGTTGTTTTTAACACTATTTTAAGGTGGGAAGGAGATAAGGAATTGGATTTTATATATTTTGCTATGTTTTTTTTTAAACTTGTGGCTTCGTTGTGTTTTATTTTTATCGATCTTATGTTGGTTGTTACCCGCCTCGATCCAATATAGGGAGATGTGGGCTACAAATAAATATTATTAGTATTAGTATTATTATTATTATTGGACAAACAGGATTTAAATGAGAGTTAAACTAGAGAAAATCAGGAAATGTCATGTGATAAACATCAGGCATTTCCTGGTTTTCTCTAGTTTAACTCTTGTTTAAACCCTGTTTGTCCCCTAGTGTGATAAAGCAGATAGTCCAATACTCAAACCTCTGGTTCCAAAATGGGTGGTGGTGGTGGTGGGATCAATAGGGCTAGAAAAAACATGTGAGATAGATTATCCTTTCCTTGGACATAAATGGGTGGTGGATGGCAAAATACCCCACAAAAACATATCAATGTGTTGTTTCCCTATGGCTTTCCAGTCAGTTGGCAACCCTAGTTTATGACTTAGTAGCCTCTGATTCTTCTATTAAAAATAGAGAAAGGTCATTTATGATTTATTACATTTAAGCAGTACATGAAATGGTACTGGATGTAAAAAACATTTTAGCTGCAAGTCTTTTGGAGGAAACTCAATCAGCAAAAGATATAGAAGTGAAGCAATGGATAGCATAAGAATTGTATAAACTAAAATCATGGAACAATAATTTACAATGTAATGCAGCCTTTTCAAATATTAGAATAACAGTAGGCAAATCATGCTAAAAGCTCACATGCAATAGAGAAATTACATGACAGCCACTGGTAGGAGAAATGCATAATCATCCACATCCAATCAGACCTTGTATGCAGCCCAGAACTGGATTTGCATTCATCTTAAAGTGTTTGTATGGAGTTGCATTCTCAGAAGTGAACATTTCACATGGCACTTGTGGGGAGGAGACATATGCTGTTTCATCTTGCATCAAGAATACAGTTTTGCTTTATTTTGGAGTAAATGACAGATGCAATGCAGTAAACGAGGATGTACTGAATCACAGGGATCCTTTTGTTATACAGGACCAGCTTTTATGAGGAGACTGTTTAGTTAGGTAACAATGTGAATTTAACTTTTTTTTTACACTAGTTCTTTTTCTTCAAGTTGTTTCCACCCCAGATATGAAGAAAAGGACAAATGTTATTTCCCCCCAAAAAACCCAAATAGCATTCTCCCTTATTTGTGTCAGCCTAATACCTTGAAAGTACCAGATCCTATCTAATCTCAGAAACTAACCAAGTTCAGGACTGGTGAGCACATGGATGGGAAACCATCTTGTCATATTAGATGCTGTAAGCTATATTTAAAGGAAGAAAACATCAGACCATTTCTGAATAGTCCTTCCTTAAGAAGAACCAGTAAAATGTATAAGGTATCCACAAATTGACAGACTGAAAGTATGTAATTTACTTTACTTTAATTTCATAGGTGCAGCTATTCCCAGCATAGAGAGAACCACATTGTACTTACTTGAGATACAGCTTTTAGATGATGAGACACCTCCCCCTACACACACACACACACACAGAGAGAGAGAGAGAGAGAGAGAGAATAAAAGTGATGGCCACCTTAATTCAGCACCACAAGCATTTTGGTGCTGAACATACAGGGAGTGCAACCCAGAATCTCAAGCATTAAGCACTCAAAGCCCTTAAATTTGTCTCAATGGACAAATTTGCCACTTTTACATTCTCCCATACTTGATTTTGGTTTCTTACTCAAGTTGTGAATTTCTCACTCACAACTAATGATTGCCTATGTTTATTGTAACACGTGACTTGGGGACCAACATCTTGATAGCTTTAATGACCTCAAACCTGTGAGCATTGGCAAAAAGGGTTGCCCTGTCCAAACATCCCATGATTTTTCATTATTAAGGAATCTGCTAGAAAATTGCAGCAAGTCAAAAGGAATAATTGCATTAAAAATAAGTCCCATATCTGTGACCTTTGAATATGGCATGTGTTCAGGTTACCATGCTATAATTTATTTCTTAGTGTAAAGAGAAAACTGTATAGAAAATAATTGCCAGAAGACAGGGTAAAAAAAGATTTCATATTCATATTTTGAGAGAGAGAGAGAGAGAGAGAGAGAGAGAGAGAGAACTATAGATGTGAAACAATGTTTCACTGCATAGTCTGCCTGTTATGGGACTGATATATTTAATGAAAGAACATTTGTAATTCTTCAGTCCTAGGTAAAAAACCAAAAACAAACCAGGTTTCTTAACAGTTTAGAAACCTCATCTGGAATAATAGTAGATTGATGAGAATTCTGTTCCAATTTATCCTGGTATTCAAACAATACACAGGAAAACAGTTTCTGTGCAGAAAACAAAAGGATTTTCACACAAAGAATTGTAATACTTCAGGGTGTTTGACTACTGAAGAATGTAGCAAAAGAATGTTCACTTTCTTGCACAGTAGAAAATATCCAAGGCCACCTGTCACCTTTGAGTTGAATTACTATGGTTTATGCCATACACATTGGCTATTCTCATTGTCAGATACATGTACAAGGTATGTAAACTACAGCCCAGGACCTCAGATTAGAAGCGTGTTGCCAAGTACAGCATACTAAAAGAATACACATTTCATTGGAAATCCTCTAGGGTCTCTGTTCCTTGGTGGTTAAGACAGAGCTGAGGACTTCCATGGAGACAGATCTTTACAGGGGAGGGGGAGGGCAGGGCTAAGGTTTTTCCTCAGTCCGGATGGAATATGATGTGACTCAATTATTTCCCTCCAAGAAATTCATCTAATTCTGCTCAGGAGCCACCATTCTTGTCCTCCTGCATACACTACTTGCATACTGTTAGTCCGGTTTCACCTCCATCATCATCTAGCATAGGAGCACTCTTAAGCATCACCATTTACAAGCATCTCATCTATCATAATTCCTTGAGTGTGGTCATTTTATTAAATAGAAAAATCTGCTACCATATGCCATCATGTGATATGAAGGCATTGTATTGTACATCAACAGCCTTAAAGGCATATTTTTAAAAAAAGCTTTGAGTGCTCAACTTATCTTTCATAATGAACTTTTTTGCCACCAGGCACAACTGTCAATAGTTGACAAATTGTGGTTTAGAGTAGCAATTTTTCATGTTGTGATTTGCCACATTCTCCAATTTCTTCATTGGCACCTTCTGATACAAAATTGTTTTCTTAAAAAAATAGTTATCACAAACATTTCTTTTCTCACAAAGATAGCATTATATAGAATGCTGGACTTTCTTTTCTTTTCTCCCCTGTAGTATAACTAATTTGTGTTTCTTATTTTAGCATAGGCAAACTTTTTTTTGCAAGATAAATGAAAACATTAATTTATTTCTTGAAACAAGAAAGAGAACTGAAATGAGACATACAGGTTGTATTCAACTTTTGAAAGGAAGGAATAATTCCATCAAGACTGTATGGCTTTGCAAATTAAATCTGAAACAAAATGTTTTTTTCTTGAAAAGGCTAATATTCAAAAATGCTTGAAAAAAAGGTATTCTTGAATGAAAGTATTCTTGGAAAATGTTCATGAGGAGAATTCTGGACATGAAAATTTTCAGGGTTCAAAATGTACTGTAGACAAAATTTGCTCTGTGTGTGTGTGTGTGTGTAGAGAACAGAACCTGGAAATTCTCTCATTGCTGTGTCAAGTTTTTAAATTAAATCTATCTTCTTTGTGGGAGGAGCATGCAGGGAGCTTATTTCAAGGGATGACACTAGAAAGCTATGAGGGTACATCTGAATCTGCACTTTGCATGTGTCAAACACTATACATCAGTCGAAAGTGAGCATCTAAAGAATTCTGCTATCAGCATTTTCTACATTGAACTTTCATTGCAGATTATGTTCCAATTGCAGATTTATTCTGTATAAAATTCACACATGGGGGTTTGGACAGAAAACAACATTTTCTTCTGTTTAGCAAATGCTCTTTCCTGCATGGAAAATATTATTTTCTGTCCAAAACAACCATTTGTGATTTACATACAGAATAGGTAAGAGCTGTTTGACAATGGAACACATTCCCTCAGAGAGTGGTGGAGTCTGCTCCTTTGGAGGTCTTAAAACAGCGGCTGGATTGTGATCTGTCAGGGTGCTTTGATTGTGTATGGCAGGGGCTTGGACTGGATGGTCCTTCTGGTCTCTTCCAGCTCTATGATTCTTTTGGTTTATGACTTTAAGAAGTTTATCGCACTGGGGTTAAAACGTTCCCCAGTGCATTCTAATGTGCCCACGCGGGGGCACGCACGGAGCGTGACGGGAATGCAATGGGGCCCAGAATGCCATTTTACTTTTTCAAAGCATTCCCAGAAATGGTGCCCTCAGGAACGCAATGGGAACGGGATGGGAACACCTGGTGGCAAAGGCAACATTCCGGTGTGTGATAAAATGGCGTTCTGGGCCCCACCCATCACACTCCGTGCACTCCCCCGCACAGGCATGTTAGAACGCACTGGGGAACATTTCTGCCCCGGTGTGATAAACTTCTAAGTCTAGATTTCAAATGAGCCTTTAAAAACTGCAGGTTTTTTTTTTTCATTTTTTAAATTATGTGCCAGTAAATGCACTCAACAAATTGTACATATATTTGAAAACAGGCAATCTTTATTCCATGAGAAGATTCATAAAACAATGTGTACGTAAAGAAAAGTACATGCAGTATGAAAATTATGTCATAAATTTCCATGTAGGAAGGAGAAAGTTCCCATTGTAAAATACCAAACTGGTATGGGATAAAAAAAAAATACCAGTAGGATCTCATCTGTGAGCATGAAGGAGTTTCTTCTCAAAGAGCGCCCAGAGAACTGCCCACAGGACCTTTTTGGCTATTGCTCCCAGATTATGGAATGGCCTCCGTCATATTACCACCCTAAACAGTTTTAAGAAAGCCGTTAAAATAGATCTCTTCTGGCAGGTCTTTCCTGGCCACCAAAATAAAGGAAATCCAGCTTTTGATTTGAGCTTGCTATAGCCACTGTTTATTGTTATTTGTAAATTTTAAGTATTTTTTAAATTTTAATCTGTTTAATTGTATTTTAAAGGATGGGTGGGAATGATGGTTTGTGTATGTATATTTTAATGATGTAAGCTACCCTGACTGTGTTTCGTAGAGGGGCGGGATATAAATACATTTTATTATTTATTATTATTAAAGAGGTGGAGCCATTCACCTTTTCATTCTTTTTATCACATTGCTTTTACTGAAGCATTAGATAAAGGAATGGGTTGCATGGACCTCTATGCACAAAATCATTAAAAGGTATATTATGCAGCTCATATGTCCTTGGGAAGCACTGGAACCCCACATGAAAAAAATAGTTAAGCATCTTTCACTTCACCCCCTTTTTCTGCATAACAGAAATAAAATTTCCTGCCCTGAATGCACAACACCACAACAATCTGTACAAATTACGTTTTTTATGAAAAACGGTTTAATTAATCCTAGCCATGGTGATAGAACATTAGGTATTTTTTGTTTTTGTGTTTTTGTTTCATTTAACCTACACTATCAGTTGTACTGGTACTACCTCAAAATATTTAATTGTGTTTAATAATTAGGCAACAAATATACACACCAACATACATACCAATTATGTATGCTTGTAAGGACTCTGATAAATACATTCCACAGTTCATTAGTAATTATGTATTGTACAAAATACACACTCCCAAAGCCACAATAAAGATTATTTGTGAGTCACTGGGTAAAAATAAAAATCGTTTCTGTAATATTAATTTTAATTATTGCATCTGAATTCATTGTGGGTTTTTTGCATACATAAATGATTTTATACAATAATAAATAGGTTATTTTAGGGTTACAGTATTATTATTTTTCCCAAAGGATATTATTATAGCAGAAAAAATAGGAGCTCGATCACAATACATTTGTAGTCACTGAAGAAATGAGAATCATACACATCATACAATCTCTATTATTACATAGCAAAGTAACATTGATCCAAAAGTAAGAATAGTACTCAGGCCAGCTTCCACATAGCAGTTCCCCATGTTTGGAATGAGCTAGCTTAAAATGATTTATTCTTCAAATACAGAATGAAATGGAAATACAGAATGAAATGGAAATTACTTTATTCTTCCTTTCAAGCTAAATCTGCTCTGAAGATCTGATTGACATAATTGGGAATACACTGGTATCTATCTGAGTACCTTACCATATCCCCCGTTGTCCCTTGAATACAGCTCCTCCCAATCCTTCCTTTCTCTTTTATACAATCTGCTGATAGTGTTAACAATAGTGAAGAGATATTTCTGAAACTTTCCTTGGTATCTTGAATGTTGCAATGGGTATCCTAGGCACAAAGAACCACGAGATATGTACTCTCCATGGCTCCTGGAATCCATAACTATGTGTCTTGAAGAAATATAGTTTCCAGGTTGCCTGACAGATGGAACACATTTCAGCATTAAAGATGACAGGGAGTGATGGAGAAAAAGAAGCCTCAAGAAAAGAGTCTTCCAATTTCCAAGATTTTCAGTCATATGGAAAGAGCACTATACATCATCAGTTTCGCATATTATGAAAAGGACCATGTACCAGGAAAGTTTATGCTAAATATCTCCAGTAAGCTTCAAGGTAGCACAAGACTCTTGCCTGGCTATTCTACAACAGAAGACTGCACCTTTCCTTCTAGTAATGACATGTTATCTTTAAGTCATAGAATCATTTTCTTTAAATTTAATGTGATAACCCTGTTGCTATGACCCCCATGTTTCCTTTATGCAGGTTATGTACATATCTGCATAAAGAAAGGGGCTTATATTTCTTGATTCTGCTTAATATGTGAACTGACTCCATGAAAAACATTATGCTTGAGGTGAGTTAATAGAGAAGGTTTGATATTCATTGCAAAATTTGGTACAATTACATGATATGACACTAGCTTCCATACCTCCTAAATATTCCAAGCAGTATGGGGCTCAAAATCCATGGTTGAATGTGTATTTTCAGGGGCAAAGTTCATTTCAAAACAAATATAGGCAAGGGACAGAAAAGGGTGGCCTGCTGGCAGCCTAATTTCCTCCGTTTACCCAGGGAGCTGCCATTATTATGTTGCCATGCCGTTTTAGGGTTAGGGACCGTGCAGTTGCCACGGCAGTCCCTAACCCTTAAATCAGTGCCAGCACGTGCTTCATGCCCATTTGTATCGGGCCATAGCTTCAGATTTCTAAAAAGTGTTTACATATTATTTAAAAGTGAATTTTCATGTGATTTTTTTGGTAAAAAAATGTATCTCAGATTGGTATAAAAGAGAACAGAGCAGACTAATAGATTTGTCCATAAAAACAGATACATACTGAAAAAATGATTCATCCATCCCTAGCAATGGCTCATTCATACACACAAGTTGTTTGCTTGACTGTCATTAAGTGATAATGCATACACATATTGAGTGATCTCATAACTATCATATATATAAATAGATGATACAATTATGAACAATCATAAATGGTGGCTTCATTTACAGATTAGTAGTTCTTCGGAAGATAATATATTAAGCATATGCATCGATGCCTTTCCTAATGTACAATAAATGTGCTGTCATATGTGCTAAGTGTACTGCATTACTTTAGCATAATAAAGAATGAAGTATGTACACACTAAAGAAGCTATTGAGCTAACTAGAACTAAGACAAAATGGAAGGGAAGTTTCATGAATGTGGGGAGAGGCATTGTGAAAATGAATGATAATCTTTGTGACAAGATTCCTCCTCTTCTCTAACCAATTTGCAACTGCTTGCTTAACTCAAAAACTCAAACTGCACTTCATTAAGAGGCACAGTGTCATCTGCCCCCACAGTCATATTTGGAAAGCAAAGTTATTGCCAGTTGCTTAGAGGGGGAATGATAGCCTTTTCTGAACTGGATAAGAACTTCCAGAATAATTATTTAAAGGGGATGTTACACTGTTTGGTGTGCATTATCATTCTTCCCTTCCCTTGTCTAATTGGAAGTGCTCTCTCTGCATACAGAAGAGGTAATATACTCTTGATAGACAATCATGACCAACCTTATCATGCCAGGAACAAAATTTTGAAGTAACTAATTAAAAATGAATTAAAAACAACTCCTACTTGTAAGGTATAGTCAGCTTTCCATATCCATGGATTCATTATCTATGGATTCAACCAACCACAGCTTGACAATATTTCAAAAGATATAAATTCTTAAAAGCAAACCTGGATTTTGCTATTTTTTATATGGGGGTCATAGCAACAGGGTTATCACATTAGTTGTATTTTATACAATTTTATTCACTATGCCACTGTATTTTATGGGACGTGCTCATCCATGAATTTTGGTAACCATGAGTGGGCATGGAACCATACTCCAGTGGATCCCAGGGGCCTACTGTATTTGTTTTTCCAATAATGCAATAAAACTACTATTTATTCATCTATTTATTTGACTTTTCTCTCATAGGCAAAAGACTGTAGTGTAACAATGATTTTGAAGAAGCCCTGCATGAAATTGACTAACTATTGTAAGCCTAGGGGAATAAAATCCTGAATGTGACAATCAATAAAGCATATAGAATCAGAGACCCTATTGTATGTTCATGGACTTCCAAGAGTAATAGGGTTTGATGTTCACCTACGATTAGAGGGGTTTGTTTATCCTCCTAAATACTATTCTGGGAGAAAGGTTGAATTTAAATTAAATAAATTTTGTAGTCTAAAGTTAATCTGAGTTTGTTTGTCCTCTATTTCCAATTTTTAAAAAGTCTTCAGTTGTCTTATGCTGGATATCTTTAATGGTCTGTAGTTTTTCCTCTCTCTTCTGTCCCCCCCCCCCCCCCCCACAATCAGGATACAGAGCCTCTCACCATAAGATGTTATAAATCTTTAGTAGTTGTAAGCAATTCACTATGATACTACCTTTCCATGGTGAAGAGACTGTGTGCTTCTGTGAAGCAAGAGGCTATGTTGATTATAGCCTTGCTCCTGGTGGAGTCTTCCATGTCAGACAGGCTTCTGGTGAAGAGTAAAACTAAACATGCCAAACAGCTACTGGGCAGCAGCAAGAGTGGAGGGTGACACTGACAGAGAATCTCTCAGAGATAATTGCAGTGGAACAAGAGCTAATGCTTGTTAGTTCTGCAAGAGAAGACCAATAGGCCAAAATAAAACCAGAGACAGAAGATGAGACTCCAAGTCAAAAGGCACTGGGCAAAGGACAACTATGATCAGCACTGTGGCTAATGATGCAACTGGACTCAAGCAGAAAGGACATTCAGGTAAAGTCTGAAAGTCTGAAGCTGTACAACACATATAGAAACATGGGATGTGGGAAGCATGAATCAGGGGAAGGTAAACATAGTAAAACAAGAAATAGAATGTGTAAACACTGCAGTATTAGGAAGGAGTGAACTAAAGTAGACAGGAATGGGACATTTTTAGTCAGATAATTATGCAGTGTTTTAGTCAGCCAATGAAAATCTAAGAAGAAATGGGATAGAATTAATAGTGAGGAGAGATGTAGCAAAAGCAGTCAATAGATATAATGCAAAGTCTGACCAAATCATACCTATAAGACTTCATGTACAACATATATATATATATATATATATACACACACACACACACACACACACACACACACACACCATAATGTAAGTTTATGTTCTAAGCAAAGAGGCAGAAGGAAAAGCTTCTATGCTGGAGTCCAGGAGGAAATTGATCACACAACAGAACAGATCTAGTTGTTAATCATAGGCAATGGCAATGCAAAAGTAGGAAACGGAACATAATCCAATATTGTAGGAAAATTTGGCCTAGGGTCAAGCAATGAATCAGGAGAAGAACTAATTGAACTTTGTAAGGCCAATGGTTTGTTCATTGCAAACACAGTCTTCAAGCAGCCCAAGAGGCAATATATTCATTGACACCACCTGGTGGTCAATACAGAAATTAAATATACATACTTGAAAGCAGAAGATGGAGAAGCTCCAGTCTCTTTACAAAAGCAAGACCAGGAGAACAAGTACAGATCATGAACTGCTAATATAAAATATTAGAGTAAAGCTAACAAAGGGGCCAAACAGACAGCCTGGAAAAGCCAGTTTCCAGGTGGCATGGTGGTGTGGTATTTTGAAGCTGCATGCCCCTGAGACACCTGGAAGACACACAGTCAACCAGACGGGGGTAGCTTCAAGCCACTCCAGGGGCATGGTGTTTTAATGCTGTATCCCTCCAGAGAACACACAAGCTGCCCTGGGGTTGCACTGGCGCTGCCTCAGGAAGTCCTTTACTGGCTGACTCCAAGGCAGATTGGGGCCGTGTGTGTCTGTTTGCCATGGCTCTGGAGTGAGCAGCTCCAGGGCAGCCCGAGTCAGCCCTTTTTGGGCAGGCTGTTTCACCTCAAAGGACACTAAAGAAATAATTGTGCCAAATACAACCTAAACAAAATCCCCATAGAATTTAAATATAATATTTTTTTTTAATGTGAACAATTAAGCCTAATTGACTAGAAGCGAGAAAAACTCCTGACTGAAGCCAGGGACATTGTAAGGGCGGGAATACAAAAAGGCCCTATCTGCAGCCAAAATGAAAGAGAAGTTTCAATGGATGACAAACTAAACTATTCAAACAATTAAGGACCAACTTGTGTACAAGGACAAAAAATCCCTACTATAATAATCAGTACTGAGAAATAGAAGATAACAACAAAAAAGGAAGAACAGAACACCTCTTTCACAAATCAAATGGAAATTTAAACCAATCCTGAGGATGCTAGATAGCCAGCAAGGGAGAATTTACATGATCACGTAGAATAAAAAGAATATGGAAATAATATACCAAAGAACTGTATAAAAGAGATAAAGGGTGACAGATCCATTAAAAGAAGGACCATTTCAGGATGAACCTGTAATTTTAGAAAGTGAAATGGAAGCTGCACTCAGAGCACTTGGGAAAGATAAATCACCAGGAAATTATGGAAAACCAAAACAGCTGCTTCAAATGTCTCGATATGATAGAACTCGATAGACTGACAATGTTAATAAATGGAAAATGGAAAGAAGGATGGAATAAAGAATGGGAATCACTTCAAAACTTTGTTTAAAAAAGGTCATTAATATGAATATAGCAAATAGTGAAGTGAAAAGATGTAAATAACATAAACACATAACAATACAATTATATTTTTATAGGTAATTTTTTATTTACCTTCTATTTCCCCACACCATTTGATCTTCACTAGGGAGAAATGGGTCCCCATAAATGGTAACAAATTCATATTTTTTATTTTATATTTTATATGTATTATCTTACTAGACAGGCCCCTTCCCCACCACCACTGCCTTCTCCTTCTGTGTCATGTCTTTTTAGATTGTAAGCCTGAGGGCAGGGAACCATCCAATTAAAAAGATTGTATGTACAGCGCTGTGTAAATTTACAGCACTTTATAAATAAAGGTTAATAATAATAATAATAATAATAATAATAATAATAATAATAATAATAATAATAATAATAATAAT